>NW_016911053.1:0-52335 GCF_001483705.2 Eufriesea mexicana
TTGGCTCCGGGGCGGCCAGTAATAGTTGTCTCGGCACGTTAGCATCAGTTGGGTTATGTTCGGGTAGGTTAGATTGGGATGGTTCGGTTAGTATTTCTTCGACTTTTGTGCCGTACACTGCTATTTGGTGGATTTCTGCGCCCTATATTGCACTACTATACTCTCCTCGACCATTGGGCGGCGAGCATTAGTGGTCCTGGTATGTTAGGCGGAGTTTCGTTACGTTTGGTTAGGTTAGGTTAGGTTAGGGCAGCTTATGCTGGGATATCTGCGGTTATTGTGCTCTTCACTGCAATGAGGTGGATCCCTGCGCTCTACTGCACTCCAGCACACTCTGCTTGACACTGTGGAGGCCTGCACTTGTGGTTTCTTTATGCAAGGTTCAGTTATATTGCGCTATGGTATGTTAAGTTTGGCTAGATTCGAATAGGCAACTCCTACTTTTGTGCTATTCAGTACTATTCGGCGTTTTTCTGCGCTCCGATGTGCTGTAATATGCTCTGCTTGTCTCCGGGAGACTAGCAATGTTGGTCTCGCCACGTTATGTTTTTCTACACTACGTTTGCATAGGTTAGGTTTGGCCTAGTTGTGCCAGGTTATGTTCGACTTTTGTTGTACATACTGCAATGAGGTGGATTACTGCCCTCTGATGTGCTGTAGTATTATCTGCTTTGCTCTAGCGTGGTCAGCATTAGTGTTCGCGGCACGTTATGTTCAGCTAAGCTACGTTCGGGTATGTTACGTTTGGTGAGGTTAGGGTATGATAGTTCAGACTTTTGTGCTATACACTGCTATCGGCGGAATTCTGCACTCTACTGTATTCTAATATTTTCTGCTTGGCTCTGGGGAGCCCGGCGATGGTAATCTCGGAGTGTCAGTTTGTGTCAGGTTACGTTTCGTTAGGTTAGGTTATGTCAGGTTCTGTTAGGATATCTTCCCCTTTTGTGCATTTCGCAGCAATGTGGAGGGTTCCTGCGCGCTACTGGGCTCTTGTTTGGTTGATTTAGGTTAGTAGGTGCTTCTTTGGCATTCGTGCTAAACAATGCTTTGCCTCGACGTCTACGCTCTAATATGCTCTAATATGCTCTGATCGACAATGGGGACGCGAGCAATAGTGGCCATGGCACGTTAGGTTGGGTTAGGTTATGTTTGGTCAGGCTAGGTTGTGCTACGTTCGGTTAGTGTAGCATTAACTTACGTGCTATACACTGCTATTCGGTGAATTCCTGTGCTCTACTATATCCTGCCAGGCTATGGGGAGGCCAGGAGCGGTGTTGGCGTCTCGTTATTTCGAGTCATGCTACGTGTGTTATGGTTAGGTTTGGTCAAGTTATGCCAGGATATCAACGGCGTTTGCTCTGTACACTGCAATGCGCTCGGTTTCTGCGCTGTACTGTGCCCTAGTGCACTCTGCTTGTCTCTGGTGAGACCAGCAATAGTGGTCTCGACGCGTTAGGTTTAGTTAGGCTACGTTTGCATGTGAGAATTTTGGTTACGTTGGGATAGAGTAGCTTAGACCTTTGTGCCATTCACCGCTGTTCAATGAAATTCTCCGCTTTACTGCGTTTTAATATGTCCTGCTCTGCTCTGGTGTGGCAAGTAATAGTGGCCTCAGCGCGATTTAGTTATATTACGTCACGTTATGGAAGGTTAAGGTGGTAAGGTTACAATTATTTTGACATCTGTGCTATACACTGCACTCCGGCGGACGTCTGAGCGCAAAATTGCTCTACTATATGCTGCTTGGCTTCGCAGAAGCCAGGAGCAGTGGTCGCCGCACGTAATGTTGAGTTATGCTATGTCCCGTTATGTTGTGTTAGGCCAGGTAAGGATTGCATATCTACGGCCTTAGTGCTATTCACTGCAGTCCGGTGTTTTCTGCCCTCTACTGTGCTCTAGTACATTCTGCTTGTCTCTACGCGGGACAGAAATAATGGCTTGGCCATGTTAGGATGCGTTAGGCTTCGTTCCGTTATGTTTGGTTACGATGGTTAAGTTAGGATATCTACGGCCTTTGTGCTATTCGCCTAAATGCGGCGGTCTTCTGCGTTCTACTGTGCTCTAGTATACTATGCTTGTCTCTGGGGAGGTCAGCAGTAGTTGTGTAGGGCCAATAGGTTGTGTTATGCTACGTTCGGTTATGGTACCGTTGGCTAGGTTAGGAGAGGATGCCTACGACTTTTGTGCTACACACTGCACTTCCGTGGAATCTTGAGCACTGCTGTGATCTGATATGCTCAGTTTGGCTTTGGGAAATGCCGTAATTGTGGTCGCGGTGCCTTACGCTGTGTTATGCGTCGTTTGAGTGATCTACGTTACGTTAGGTCAGCTTTTCCGTACCTTTGTGCTTTACACTGCAACGCCCAGTATTTCTATGGTCTGCTGCGCTCTATTATATTCTGCTTGGCTGTGGGGAAGTCAGCAATAGCTGGGTAGGGCGGCTTGGTGGAGTCAGGTTACGCCTTGCTATGTTATGTTTGATTAGCTTAAGCTACGAGAGCTCTGATTTTTTGCTGTACACTGCTATTGGGTGGACTTCTGCGCACTGCTGTGATCTAATATGCCCTGCTTTGCTCTGTGGACGTCAGCAGTAGTGGTCGCGGCAGGTTAGTTCGTGTTATGTTACTTACGGTTAGGTTAGGTTAGGTTAGGCTTTGTCAGGTAGTCCTTGACGTTTGTGCTACACACTGCTCTTCGGACGATTTCAACGCTCCACATTGCTCTACCGTACTCTGCTCAACAAAGGGGTGGATAGTAATATTGGTCTCGTCACGTTAGGTTGGGTTGGGCACGTTTGGTTGGGCTATGTTTGCGTGTGTCAGGCTAGGATAGCGTAGACTTTCGAGCTATGCACTGTTATTCGGCGGATGCGTGCACTCCACTCTGCTCTGCTCTAATCTGCCTGGCGCCGTGGCGGACAGCAGTAGTGTTCGCGGCATGTTAGGTTGGGTTACGTTACATTTGGTTAGGTTAGGTTACTTAGTGTTTGCCTAGGATAGCTTAGGCTTTTGTGCTGCCCACTGCTATTCTCTGGACTTCTGTGCTCTTCTGTGCGCTATCGCAATCTGCTTGTGCATGTGGACGCCATGAACAGTGCTCTCGGCACGTTAGATTGAGTTATCTTTCGTTTGTTTACGCTAGGTTTGGCCACGATTTGTTAGGATGGCCTCGACCTTTGCGCAATACACTGCTGTTCAGACGATTACAGCGATCTACGTTGCTCTGCTGTAATATGCTTAGCTTTCGTGGGGCCATCAGCAGCGGTCGAGGCATGAGAGGTTGTGTTACGTTACGTCCGCTTAAGTTACGTTCGGTTATATTAAGATAGGATAGCACAGACTTTTGTGCTGTATACTGCTACTCGGCGAACTTCTGCACTATACTGTGCTCTAGTATGGTCTGCTTGGCCCTGGAGAGGCCAGCAATACTGGTGCCAGCACGTTAGGTTTAGTTATGTTCCGTTTGGTTTGGGAAAGCTTGTTTGTGTTAGGTTTGGATAGCTTTGACTTTCTTGGCGGAGACTGTTGATCGGTGGATTTCTGCGCTCTACTCCGCTCCACTACAGTATGCTTGGGGCTGCGGGAGCCAGGAGTGGTGTTCGCGGCACGTTATGCTCAGCTATGCAACGTTCCTTTAGGTTATGTTCGGCCAGGATATGTTAGGGTACCTTCGACCTTTGCGCTCGTTGCAATGCGGCTGATTTTTGCACACTACTGTACTCTAGTACCTCCTGCATGTTTCTATGGATGCCTGCAATAGTGGCTAGGCCATGATAGGTTGGGTTGTGCTGCGTTTGCGTGTGTTACCTTAGGATATGTTAGGGCATACTTCTTTACTTTTGGCTTTGCACAGCCGTTCGTTGAGTTTCTGTGATCTACTGCGCTGTGCTGCATTCTGCTTGGCTCTGTGGTGGCCATGAGCAGTGGTTGCGGCACGTTACGTTGAGTTATGCTACGCTTGGTTAGGTTAGGTCAGGACAGGTTGTGTTACGATATCTACGGCCTTTGTGCTATTCATAGCAATGCGGTGGATTTCTGCGCTCTACTGTGCACTAGTACATTCTGCTTTTCACTATGGATGTCAGCAATAGTGGTCTGGTCATGAGAGGTTTAGTTAGGCTTCGTTTGCATATGCTATGATTTCATACGTTAGGATAGGCTACTTTGACATTTGTACTTTACACTGCTTTTCGGTGGGTTTCTGTGATTCACTGCCCTCTACTACTTTCTACTTTGCTGCGGTGTGGCCAAGTGTTTGGTCGCGGCACGTTGCGTTGTGTTGTGGCACTCTTGGTTGTGTCTGGTCAGGTCAGGTTTGTTTAGGATGTATACGACTTTTGCGCTATTCACTGCAATGCGGTGTATTTCTGCGAAATGCTATGCTCTGGTACACTCTACTCACCTCTGTGTAGTTCTGCAATAGTAGTCTCGTCAAGTTAGGTTTAGCTAGGCTACGTTTTGATGTGTTACGTTTCGTCAGGTTAGGATAGGGTACTTCGCCTTTTGTGCTATACACCGCTATTCGGTGGACTTCTGCGCCCTAATGTGGCCAAATATGCTCTTCTTGGCTCTGGGGAGACCAGCGATAGTTGCCCCGGCACGTCAGCTTGAGTTAGGTTACGTTTCGTTTGATTAGATTAGGTAGGCTTGGTTAGGATATCTTTGACTTTTGCGCTTTACACTGCTATTCGGTGGATACCTGCGCTCTACATTGCTCTACTATACACTGCTTAGCTCTTGCGAGGCGAGCAATAGCGGTCGCGGCACGTGTGATTTATTTAGGTTACGCATAGCTGGGTTAGGTTAGGTTACGTTTGGTAAGGATTGCTTTGACTTTCGTGGTATACACTGCTATTCTGTGCATTTCTGTGATCTGCTGTGCTCTGCCACGCTCTGGTTGTCTACGGTGAGGACAGGGGCAGTGGTCGCTTTTAGTTATGCTGAGATATGCAACGTTCGGTTAGGCTTGGTTAGGTCAGGTTGTGCTCTGGTACTATGGCCTTTGTTCTATTCACTGCAATGCGGTGGACTTCTGCGCTACACTATGCTCTGGTGAATTCTGCTTGTCTCTGTGGAGGCCAACAACAGCGGTCCCGTCATGTTAGGTTGGGTTAGACTCCGATGCGTGTGTTACGTTTGGCTATGTTAGGATACGCTGCTTTGACATTTCTGCTGTACACTGCTCTTCGGTGGGTTTCTGCATTCTAATGTTTTCTAATGTGCTCCGCTTGTCTCTACGAACGCCAGCAGTGTTGGGCGCCGCACGTTATGTCGAATTATGCTACGTTCGGTTAGATTAGGTTATGCCAGGTTTGGCAACGGCATCGTCGACTTTTGTGCTATACGCTGCTGCTCTGTTTATTTCAGCGCTTAACATTGCTCTACTATACTCTACTTGGCTCAGTCGGAGCGAGAAATAGTGGTCGTGGTACGTTACGTTGGGTTATGTCACGTTTGGCTAAGTTAGGTTGGGCTATGCGTGGTCTGGAAAGCTTTGACTTTCGTGCTGCTCCCTGTTGCTCGGTGGATTTCTGTGATTTACTGTGATGTACTATAATATGCTAGGCTGTGGGGAGGCCAACAATAGTCGCGGCACGTTATGCTGAGTTAGGCTACGTTTGATTACGTTAGGATAGGTAGCGTTTCATTAGGCTATCTTTGGCTTCTGCGATATACAATGCAATGCGGTGGATTTCTGCACTCTGCTGTGCTCCAGTATGTTCCGCTTGGCTCTGTGGAGCACAGCAATATTTGCCTATTAACGTTACTTCGAGTTACACTATTTCTGGTTGGGGTTGGAGAGGTCAGGTTGGGTTGGGGTATCCTTCTCTCTTGTGCTTTGCACTGCAATGCGGCGGATGTCTGCGCTCTACTTTGCTCAAGTATATTCCGCTTGGCCGTGTGGTGTCTAGAGATAGTGGTCTCGGCGCGTTAGGTTCATATAGGTTACATATGTTTGTGTTATGTTTGGTAAGATTAGGATAGGATAGCCCCGCCTTCCGCCCTATACATTGCTATACAATGCCTACGCTGCTCGGATAGGTCATGTTGGGATAGGATATCTTTGATCTTTGTGATATACACAGCAATGCGTTAGATCTCTGCACTCTACTGTACTCAAGTATATTCCGCCTGACTATGGTGTACCAAAAATAGTGGTCTAGGCGCGTTAGGCTGAGTTATGCTGTGTTTGGTCATGTTACGCTCTGTGTGGTTATGTTTGTACAGTTTGGACTTTTGTGCTGGACACTGCCATCCGCTGATTTCAGCGCTATACATTATCCCAATATCCCCCACTTGACTCTGCAAAGTCCAGCAATAGTGGTCCCGGAGTGCTAGTTTGTGCAATGTTACGTAGGTTGATGGTACGTTTGTCTGGGCTATGATACGATATCACAGTCTTTTGTTCTTGACACTGCTATTCGGTGAATTTCCGCGATCGAGATTGCTCTACTACACTCCGCTCGGCTCTGGGAGGCGAGCAGTGGTGGTCGTGGCACGCTTGTCTGGGTTAGGATACGTTTGGTTTGGTTAGGTTAGGTCAAGTTTAGTTAGAATAGCTACGACCTTCGTACTATACACAACTATGTGGTGGATTCGTGAGATCTACTGAGCTCCAATATATTCTGCTTTTCTCTGTGGGCGTAAGCATCAGTGGTCACGACCACTTGCGTTGAGTTATGCTACGTTCCGTTAGGTTTGGTTAGGACAGGTTAGGTTAGGACATCTACGGCTATTGTGCTATTCACTGCAATGCGGTGGATTTCTGCGCACCACTGTGCTATAGTACATTCCGCTTGTACCTGTGCGAACCAACAATAGCGGTCTCGCCGTGTTAGGTTACGTTAGGTAACCTTTGGGTATGTTACGTTTGGCTAGGTTAGGACAGGCTACTTTGACTTTCGTGCTATTCACTGCTAGTCCGTGGCTTCTGCGCGCTGGTGTGCTCCGATATCTCCCGCTTGGCACTTGGGTGGCCAGTAACAGTAGCCTCGACACGTAAGTTTGGGTTAGGTTACGTTTTGCTAGGCTGTGTTCGGATGGTTAGATCAGGACGTATACGGTATTAGTGCTATACATTGCAGTGCGGTGGATTCCTGCGCTCTGCAGTGCTGTAGTATATTCTGCTTGGCGCTGGGAATGCCAACAATGGTGATCTCGGTTGGCTAGGTTCAGTTATGTTACGTTTGGTTATGTTACTTTCGTTGAGGATAGGATGGGATGATTTAGACCTTTTTGCTGTACACTGCTATTTGGTGAATTACTGCTCTCTACATTCCTCTACAATTCTCAGCTCGACTCTGTGGAGGCGAGCAAAGGTCGTCGTGGTACATCAGGTTGAGTTAGGTTACGTTTGGTTATGTTAGGTTAGGCTACGTTTGGTTATTATGGCCCCTACTTTCGAGCTATACACTGTTATTCGGTGTATTTCTGTGATCCATTGTGCTCTACTAAATTCTGCCCGGCTCTAGGGAGACCAGGCGCATTTGTCACCGCCCGTTGCCTTGAGCTATGCTACGCTTAGTTGTGTTAGGTTAGGCCAGGTTAGGTTCGGGTACCCTCGACTTTCGTGTCTTTCACTGCTTTTCGGCGGATTCCTGTGATCTACTGTGCTCTATTACAATCTGCTTTGCTCTGGGGAGGCCAGAAGCAGTGGTCGCGGCATGTTGCGTTGATCTATGCTCCGCTTGGTTAGGTTAGGTTAGGCCAGGGGAGGTTAGTGTACATTCGACATATGTACTACAATCTGCTGTTCAGTGAATTCCTTCGCTCTACAGTGCCCTACTCTACTCTACTCAGCACAAATCTCGGGAGGCGAGCAATAGTGGCCGCGGCACGTCAGTTTGTGTTAGGATGCGTTTGGTTAGTTTTGGTAAGGTTAAGTTTGGTTAGGGTACCTTTGACTTTCGTTCTATACACTGTTGTCAGGTAGATTTCCGTGATCCACTGTGCTCTACTACATTCTGCTTTGCTTCAGGGAGGCCAGGAGCATTGTTCGTGGCACGTCATGTTGGGTTATGCTGCGTTTGGTTATGACAGATTAGTTCAGGTTAGGTTGAGATACAATCGGGTTATGTGCTATTCGCTGCATTGCGGTGGATTTATGCGATCTACTGTGCCCTATTTCATTCTGCTTGTCTCCGTGGAAGCCAGAAATTGTGGTCTCGTCATTTTAGGTTGAGTTAGGTTTTGTTTCGTTGGATTAGGTCAGATTAAGCTTGGTCAGGTTAACTTAGACGTTCGTGCTGTACGCTGCTCTTCGGAGTATTTTTGCGACGTACTGTGCTCTACCGTATTATGCTTAGAACTGGAGATGCCACCAATAGTGGCCGCGGCAAGTTACGTTGGTGTAGGCTACGTTTGGTTATGTTATGTTGGCTTGGGTTAGGTCTGGATTGATATGACTTTTGTGCTGTGCGCTGCGAATATATGGATTTCTGCGCTCTACTGCCTTCTAGTATGTTATGCTAGACTCTGGGGTGGCTAGCAATAGTGGCCGTGGTGCGTTAGGTTCAGCTATGTTACGTTTGTTTGTGATAGGAATGGAAATTATACGATAGGCTACTTCGCCTTTTGTGCTATACACCGCTATTCGTTGGATTCTTGCCCTCTAATGTGCACTAATGCGCTCTGTTTGGATTCACGGAGGCCGTAAATAGAGGTCGCGACACCTTATGCTGTGTTATACTACGTTCGGTTATGTCAGGTTATGTCACGTTTGGTTAAAATATTTTTGGCTTTTGCGATATACACTGCAATGCGTCTGATATCGGCGCTCTACTCTGCTCTGGTATATACTGCAAGGCTCTGGGGGGCCTGCAGTAGCCTCTAATACGTTCTGCTTTGTTCTGGAGGACCCAGCAATATTGGCGTCATCATGTTATTCTGAGTTACACTACGTGCGTGTCGGCTAAGTCGTGTCAGGTTTGGTTACCTTACCTTCCACTTTTGGGCATTGCATTACTATGCGGTGGATTTCTGCGCTCCACTGTGCTCTATCATATTCTGCTTGACTCTGGGGAAGCCAGAGATAGTGGTAGCGGGACGTTAGGTTGAGCTGTGCCACGTTTGGTTACTTTACGTTTGGTGAGGTTAGGATAGGGTAGACACGTATCTGTGCTGTGAACTGCTGCACTCCGAGTCCTGCTCTCTCCCACGGTCTAAAATTTTCTGCTTGTCCCTGGGGTGGCCAGTAATAGTGGTCACGGCACGTTAGGTTGCGTTATGTTTTGTTTCGTTGGGGTAGGTTGCGAAGGCTTGGCTTTGACTTTGTGACTTTTGTGCTATACGCTGCTCTTCGGTGGATTTTTGCCCTCTAGGTTGCTCTACTATGTCCTGCTTGCCTCTGGCGATGCCAGCAGCTGTGGTCGCATCTATATGTTCAGTTATGCTACGTTTGTTTATGGTAAGCTAGGCCAGCTAAGGTTTGGATGTCTTCGACTTCTGCAACATACACCGCTATTCGGAGGGTTGCTGCGCTCTACATTGCACTAGTATACTCTGCTCGATTCTGCGGTGGCGAGCAATAGTGGTCGCGTCACGTTAGGTTTAGGTAGGTTACGTTCGGCTGAGTTAGGTGAGGTTAAGTATTGCTAGGATAGCATTGACTTTGTGCTATACACTGTTACACGGTGTATTCCTCAGATCCACTGTGCTCTACTACATTCTGCTTGACCACGGGAAAGCCAGGAGCAGCGGCCGCTGTTCGCTATGTTGGGATTTGCTGCCATAGGTTAGGTCGGGTTAGGCCAGATTTTGCCTCGATGTCTACGGCTTTTGAGCTGCTCACTGCAATGCGCTAGATTTCTGCGTTCTATTCTGCTCTAGTACATTCTGCTTGTCTCTCTGGAGGTCAGTAATAGTGGTCTCGACGTGCTTGTTTGAGTCAGGTTGGGTTAGGTTCCGTTAGGTTAGGTTAGGACAGGCTACTTACACTCTTGTGCTATGCACTGATATTCGGTGGATTTCTGCGCTCCAACCTGCTCTAATTGTCTCTGCTTGGCTATGGGGAGGCCAGCAAAGTTGGTTTCGTCACGACATGTTTAGTTACACTACGTTTGGTAGGTTAGGTAAGGTCAGGTTAGGTCATGTCATTTTTAACTTTTGCGCTATACACAGCAATGCGGTGGATTTCTGCGCTGTGTTGCGCGCTAGTATGTTCTACTTGTCTCTGGGGCGGCCTTCAGTAGTTGTCTCGGCTCGTTAGTTTGAGTTGAGTTACGCTTCGTTCGGTTAGGTAAGGAAGTTTTCGTTGGTGTTTCTTCGACATTTGTGTTATGCACATCTATCCCGAGTTTCTCCGCCCTCTGCATTGCTCTACTATACTCCGCCCGACTCTGAGGAGGCGAGCAATAGCGACCGTGACACGCTAGGGTGTGTTATGTTATGACTGGTTAGTACAGGTTTGGCTATATTTAGTTACGGTAGCATAGACTATCGTGCTATACACTGTTATTCGGTGTATTTCTATGATCTGCTGTGCTATAGTACCTTCTGCTGGTCTCGGTGGAGGACAGAAGTCGTGGTCTCGTCATGTTAGATTGAGCTGGGAAACGTTTGAGTATGTCACGTTTGTCTAGGTGAGGATAGGCTACTTCGACTCTTGTGACTTACACTGATATTCGGAGGATTTCTGCCCTCCAGTGCGCTCTGCTACATTCCGCTTATCTCTCTCGAGGCCAGCAATAGCGGTCTCGTCGTGTTGAGGTTGAGTTAGGCTACGTTCGGGTGTGTTACGTTTGGCTAGGTTACGAAAGGCTACTTTGACTTCCGTGCTATATACTGCAATTCGGTGGATTTCTGCGCCCCAATGTCCTCTGGTGTACTCTGCTTGCCTCTGCATAGGCCAGCAATAGTGGTCGTGGCACGTTATGTTGAGTTATGTTACGTTTAGTTAAGGTAGGTTATGGGACGTTTGCTTAGGAGAGCTTTGACTTTACATGCTATAGGCTGTTATTCGTTGTATATCTGTGATCTACCGTGCTCTAATGCAATCTGCTAGGCTATGGGGAGGGCAGAAGCTGTGGCCGCAGCACGTTATGTTTGGTTATACTTCGTTTGGTTAGGTTAGGTTAGGAGAGGCTAAGCCAGGTTATCTCCGACTATTTTGCTATTCACTACAGTGTGGTTAATTTCTGCGCAAAACTGCCCCTAGTACATTCGGCTTGCCTCTGTGGAGGGCAGCAGTGGTGGTCTCGTCCTGTTAGGTTGAGAAGGGTTACGTTCGGTTATGTTACGTTTTGGATATGTTGGGGTAGTCTACTATGACCTTTATCCTATACACTGCATTTCGGTGGATTTCTGTGCTCTAATGTGCTCTAATATGCTATGCTCTGCCCTATGAAGGCCATCAATAGCGGTCGCTGCACGTTACATTGCGTTATGCAACGTTAGGTTAGGTTAGGTTATGCCGGGTTAGGTTAATATATCCTCGACTTTTGTGCTACTCACTGCTATTCGGTGGATTCCTGCGCTCTACATTGCTCTACTATAATCTACACGACTCTCGGGAGGCAAGCAATAGTGGTCGTGGCACGATATCTTGAGTTAGGTTATGTTTGGCTATGTTACTTTGGTCTAAGTTTGTTTAGGACAGATTCGACTCTCGTGCCATACTCTGTTACTGGGTGGATATTTGTTATCTTCTGTCCTCTACCACATTCTGCTTGGCCCACTGGAGGCCAGGAACAGTGGTGGCGGGTCGTTATGTTGGGCTATGCTGCGTTTGGTTTGGTTAGGTTAGGACAGGTTATGCAAGCATATCAACGGCTTTTGTGCAATTCACTGCAAAGCGGCCAATTTTTGCTCACCACTCTGCTAAAGTACATTCTGCTTGTCTCTGTGGAGACCTGCAATGGTGGTCTCTCCATGTTAGGCTCAGTTATGCTACGAATGGATATGTTACATTTGAATAAGTTAGAATATGCTACTATGATTCTTGTGCGTTACAGTGCAATTCCGTGCGTTTCTGTGATGTACCGTCCACTGCTACATTCAGCTTGTCTCTGTGGAGGCCAGGAGCAGTGGTCGCCGCACGTCATATTGAGATATGCTACGTTCGCTTTGGTTATGTTAGAGTATCTACGACTTTAGTGCTGTTCACTGCTAGTCGGTGCGTTTTTGAGCTCTAATGCGCTCCAGTGTGCTCCGCTTGATTCTGGGAGGCCAGCAGTATTGGACTCGTCACGTTATATTTCGCTACACTACGTTCAGGCAGGTCAGGTTAGACCAAGTTACGGCAGGATATGTTTCACTTTTGCACTGAACACTGCAATGAGGTGGATTTATGCGCTCCGCTCTGCTCCAGCATTCTCTGCTTGTGTCTGTGGAGGCCAGCAGTAGTGGTCTCGGCACGTTATGTTAAGCTATGCTGCGTTCGGTTATGTTACGTTTGGAAGGTTAGGATAGGATATCCTAGGCTTTTGTACTATACACGGTTACCCGCGGATTTCTGCGCTCTGCTGTGCCCTAGTATATTCTGCTTGGCTCTTGCGAGACCAGCAATAATGTTCTCGGCACGTCAGGTTGGGCTATGCTACGTTCAATTGTGTTAGGTATGTTGAGGTTAGGATGGGATATTTTAGACTTTGATGCTATGCACTGCTACTCGGAGGATGTCCGCGCTCTACATACCTCAACTATACTCCGTGAGACTATGGGAAGGCGAGCAATGGAGGTCGCAGCACGTTAGGTTGGGGCAGGTTACGTTCGGATTGGTTAGGTTATGTTATGCTTGGCTAGGGTATCTCTTACTTGTTTACTATGCACTGTACTTCGGTGGTTTTCTACGCTCCACCGTGCTCGTGTATGTTCGTATTGCATCTGCGGATGGCAGCAATCGTTATCTCGGGACGTTAGGCTGCGTTGTATTACGTGTAGTTATGTAAAGTTTGGTTAGGCTAGGATGGTATAGCTTGGACTTTTATGCTATACACCGCTCTCCGGAGGACCTCTGCGTCCTACATTGCTCTAATAAGCTCTGCTTGGCCCTTTGATGGCTGGCAATGGTAGTCTCGTCACGTTAGTTTGAGCTATGCTAAGTTCGTTTCGGTTACGTTTGTTTGGACTAGATATGACTTTCGTGGTACACACAGATATTCTGCGGATTTCTACGCTCTAGTGTGCCCTACTATACTCGGCTTGACTCTCGGTATCCGAGCAATAATGGTATGACACGTTAGGTTGTGTTAGGCTAAGTTTAGTTAGGGTTGCTTTGACTTTCGTGCTGTACACTGTTATTCGGCAGATTTCTGCCCTCTGTTGTGCTCTACTCCAATCTGCTTGGCCCCGTGGCGGCCAGCAGTAGTGGTCGCGGCGCGTTAGGGTGAGTTACATTACGTTTGGTTAGGTTAGGTTACGTTGTGTTAGGTTAGGGTAGCTTCGACCTTTTTGCAACACACTGCCATTCTATGGACTGCTGCGCTCTTCTTTGCGCTATCAGACTCTGCTTTCCTCTGTGGACGCCAGGAATAGTGCTCTCGGCACGTTGGGTTGAGTTACGTTCTGTGTGTCTAGGATAGGTTTGGCTATGTTTGGTAAAGGTGGCCACGACTTCGGCGCCATGCGCTGCTATTCGGACGATATCAGCCCTCTATATTGCTCTGCTATAATCTTCGTGGCTGTCGTGTGGCCAGAAGCAGAGTTGGTACGCGACATTTTGGGTTATGTTACGTCAGATTATGTTATGTTTGGCTAGGATAGGCTACGCTACCTTTGACTTTTGTGGCATACACTGCTGTTCGGTTGATTCATGCGCACTGCTGTGCTCTAACATGTCCTGCTTGCCTCTGGGAATGCCAGAAATAGAGGCTTCTGCCCGTTAGGTTCAGTTATTCTACGTTTGGCAAGGTTATGCTGTGTCTGGTCAGGTAATGGTGTCTTCGACTTTTGCGATGTACGTTGCTATTTGGTGACATTCTGCACTCTACTGTGCTCTACTATACTCTGCTCGAATATGGGGAGGTCAGCTCTAGTGGTCGTAGCACGATAGGCTTTGTTATGATACGTTCGGTAACGTTACCCTTGGTTAGGTTAGGACAGGGTAGCTTTGACTTTTGTCCCCTACAATGCCACTCGGTGGACTGCTGAGCTCTTCATTGCTCTACCATGCTGCTCTCGACAATCCAGTTGCGAGCAATTGCTTGAGTGGAACGTTTTGTTGTGTTAGGTTACGCTTGGTTAGATAAATTCAGGCTATGTTTGGCTAGGGTAGCTATGACTTTCGTGCTGTACACAGTTATTCGGTGGGTTCCAGCCCTACAATACGATCTACCCTAATATGCTAGACCATGGAGTGGCCAGCAGTAGCGGTCGCGGCACGTTACGTTGAAATTTGCTACGTTAGGTTAAGTCACGTTTGTTTGGGCTTGGTTTGGATGTCATTGACTTTTCTACTGCACACTGCGATTCTGCGGTATTCTGCGCCCTACTGCCATTCAGTGGGTTCTGTTTGTCTCTGGCGAAGCCAGAAATAGTGGTGGCGGCATACTTGGTTGTGCTTGGTTACGTTTGATTAAGTTATGCTTGTTTGGTTTCAGTTTGGGTAGCATTCATTTTCTTGGCATAAATTGATATTCTGAGTATTTCTCTGCTCTGCTGGACTACAGTCTGCTCGACTCTGTCGATGGGGGGGGGGGGCATAGTGTTCTCGGCACGTTACGATGGGTCAGGTTACGCTTGCTTACGTTGGTTCAGGCTGAGCTTGGTCAGGATAGCTTTAACTTTTGAGCTGTACACTGCCTTTCGGTGGACCTCTGCGCTCTACTCGTCTCTGGTATGTCCTGCTTGGCTCTGGAGAGGGCAACGATTGCGGTCTCGGCATGTTAGCTTGAGTCAGGCAATGTTTGGTTATGTTTTGTTTGTTTAGGTTAGGCTTTGGTTGCTCTGATTTTTCTGATATACACTGCGAATCTATGGATTCTTGTGCTCTACTCTCCACAGTTGTGTTCTGCTTGGCTCTGCGGTGGCCAGCAATAGAGGTGGCGGCACGTTAGGTTTATATAGGTTACGTTTTGTTATATTAAGGTTGGTTAGGTTAGGAGGGGATAGCTTTGTCTTTAGTGCAGTATTCTGCTAATGGGTGGATTTCTGCGTATTAGGGTGCTCTAATATTTTCTGCTTTGCTCCGGTGAGGCCAGCACGGGTGGTCCTGGCAAGGTATGGTGAGTCAAGTTACGTTCGGTTATGATTCGGTTTGATAGGTTGCGAGAGTATAGATTTTGATTTAGTGCCATTGCCTGCTATTAGGTTGATTTCTTCTCCCTACAGTGCTCTAATGTTTTCTTCTTGCCTCTGTGAAGGATAGCAACGGTGGTCTTGGCACGTTATGTCGAGTCAAGGTACGTTCGGTTAGTTCTGGTCCAGCTAAGTTTGGTCAGGGAGGCTTTAACTTTTATGCTGTACACCGCAGTTCGGAGGATTTCTGCGCTCTACTGTGATCTACGGTGTCCTGCTCGGCTCTGAGAAGGGCTACAGTATCGGTCTCGGCACGTCAGGTTGAGTCAGGCTATGATTGAATGTGTTCTGTTGGTTTGGGTTAGGCATGGGTAGCCTTGACTTTTCTGATATACACTGCGAATATATGGTTTTCTTCATTCGGCTCACCACTGGCGTGTTCCGCTTAACTCTGGGGAGGGCAGTAATGGTGGTCTCGTCACGTTCGGTTCAGATGGGATACGTTCGATTATATCACGTTCGGATGTGTTAGGAGAGGATAGCTCTGACTTTTGAGCTATATATTTCCATTCGGAGGATTCCTGCGCTCTACATTGTACTGCTATACTCTTCTCGACTCTGGCGTCGCCAGCAATAGTGGTCGCGATACGATAGGTTGAGATACGTTACGTTTGGTTAGGCTATCTTTGGTTAGGTATGGTTATGATGGCTTTGACTTTTGTGCTCTACACCGACATGCGGCGTATTTCTGCTCTCTACTGGACTCTAATATGTTCTGCACGGCATTGGGGATGCCCAAAATAGTGTCCTCGGCTCGGGAAGCTTTGTTAGTCTACGTTTGGTTAGGTCAGGTTAGGTCGCGTTAGGTTGAGATATATCTGCCTTTTCCGCTTTACGCTGCTATACGACAGTACTCTAAGATCTACTATACCCTTGTACATGCTGCTGGGCTCTGGGGTTTCCAGCAATAGTGGTCTCGGCACGTTAGGTTAGGACAGCAGAGATTTGACTTTTCTGATATACACTGCCATTCGGCGGAATTCTGCGCTCTACATTGCTCTACTATACTCTACTCGACTTTGGGGGCGGGGGGGAGCAGCAATATTTACCGTGGAACGAAATGTTGTGTTAGGTTATGCTTGGTTAGGGGATGTTGGATTAGGTTTTTTTACGATGGGTTTGACTTTTGTGATATACACTCCTATTCGGTGAATTTTTGCTCTAATATCCTCTGCCTGGCTCTGGAGAGGTCAGCAACAGTGGTCGCGTCACGTTCGGTTGGGCTAGATTACGTTTGGTTAGAGTATGTTTGTTTAGGTTAGCTCTTGATAGCCTTGACTTTCGTGGCACACACATATTTTCGCTGGATTCGTGCGCTCTACAATGCTTTGCTCGTCCCTGGGAAGGCCAGCAATGTCTGTCGCGCCTGCATATGTGGTGTTAGGTGACGTATGTGTATGTTACGATTGGTTAGGTTTGTAAAGGGTAGCTCCGACTTTTCTGCTATATACTGCGATTATAAGAATTTCTGGGTTCCACTTTCCACTAATGTGTGCCGCTTGGCTCTGCGTAGGCCATCAAAAGCGGTCGCGGCAGGTTAGGTTGAGTTAGGTTACGTTTCGATACGTTACGGTATGTTAGACTACGAGAGGATAGCTTTGACTTTAGCGCCATAGTCTACTATTAGGTGGATTTCTGCTCCCTGCGGTGCTTTAATATTTTCATCTTGCCTCCGGGAAGGCCAGCAATAGTGGTCCCGGCACGTTATGTTGAATCAGATTATATTCGAATATGTTGGCTTCGGATAAGTTTGGTCAGGATAGCTTTAACTTTTTTGCTGTACAATGCAATTCGTGGATTTCGGCGCTCTACTGTGCCCTGGTATGTCCTGCTTGGCACTGGGGAGGCCAGTAATTCTGGTCGCGGCACGTTAGTGTACGCGAGGATACGCTTGGTCACGTTACGATCCTTTAGGTAAGGAGAGGATAGCTAGGACTTTAGTGCTATGGTCTGCTAACAGGTGGACTGCTGTGCCCGACAGAGCTCTAATATAATCAGCTTTACTCTGGCAATGCCAGCTATAGTGGTCTCGTCATGTTGTGATGGGGCAGGTTTCGTTCGGTTAGGCTTCGTCTGGTTAAGTTTGGTCAAGAAAGCTTTAACTTTTGTGCTGTACACTGCTACTCGGAGGATTTCTGAGCTCCACTGTGCTATGGTATGCCCTGCTTGTCCCTTGGGAGGGCAGAAATTGCGGTCTCACACGTTAGGCTGAGTCAGGCGATGTTTGCCTATGTTCTGTTGGTTTGGGTTAGACACGGGCAGATTTGACTCTTCAGATATACACTGCGATTATATGGATTTTTGCGATCTATTCTCCATTAGCGTGTTCCGCTTTGCTCCGTGGAGGCCAGCAATAGTGCTCGTGACACGTTAGGTTGAGTTAGGTTGCAGTTGGTAATGTTACGATTGGCTTGGTTAGGGGAGGATGGCATTGACTTTAGCGCTATATTCCGCTATTAGGTCGATCTCTGCGGTCTACAGTGCTCTAATTTTATTAGCTTGGCTATAGGGTGGCCAGCAATGGTGCTCTCAGCACGTTACGTTTAGTCAGGTTACGTTCGGTTAGGTTGAGTTAGGCTACGATTGGCTATTTTCTGCTTGTCCGGGTCAGATTTGGGTAGCCTTGACTATTTTGATACACACTCCGATTCTACGGATTTCTGCATTCTACTCTCCACTAGTGTGTTCTGCTTGGATCTGGAGTGGGCAGCAATAGTGGTGGCGGCATGTTGGGTTGAGATACGTTACGCTTGGATATGTTACGATTGGTTAGGGTAGGAGAGGATAGCTTTGACTTCAGTGCTATAGTCTGCTATTTGGTGGATTGCTGCAACCTACAGTGCTCTAGTATTCTCAGCTTGGTCCTGGGGTGGCCAGAAATAGTGGTCCCGGCGTGTTATATTGGGTCAGGTTATTTTCGGTTAGGTTGGGTTAGGTTAAGCTTGGAAAGGACAGCTTTAAATTTTGTGTTGTACACTGCTGTTCGGAGGATATCTGCGTTCTACTGCGCTCTATTGTCTCGTGCTTGGCTCTGGACTGGCAGCAATACCAATTTCTGTACGATAGGTTGACTTATGCTACATTAGGCTATGTGCCGTTGTCTTGGGTTATGTGTGGTTTGCTATGACTTTTCCGATGTACACTGCGATTTGGTGGACTCCTGCGTACTAATCTCCACAGACTTGCCTCTTGGGAAGCCAGCAATAGTGCTCGCGGCACGCTAGCTTGATATATGCTACGTTCCGTTATTTTACGATTGGATAGGTTAGGAGAGCATAGCTTTGGCTTTAGAGCTGCAGTCTGCTATTAGGAGGATTTCTGGGCCCAACAGTGCTGCAATATTTTCATCTTGGCTCTCGGGAGGCCAGCAATAGTGCTTTCGGCACGTTACGTTGAGTCACGTTACTTTCGATTATGTTGGATTAGGCTAAGTTTGGTTAGGATAGCTTTAGCTTTTGTGCTGTACACTGCCATTCGGTGGATTTCTGCTCCCCACAGTGCTCTAGTATGCCCTGCTTGGCCCTGTAGATAACAGCAATAGCTGTCCAGCGACGATAGGTTGAGCACGTCTATGTTTGGTTATGATCCGTTGGTTTGGGTTAGGTTAACGTGGCTCAAACTTTTCAGGTACACCCTGCGATTGTATGGATCTCTGTGTTCTACTCTCCACAAACGTGTTCTGCTTGGCTCCGCGGAGGCCAGGAATTGCCCTCGCGGCTCGTTAGGTTGGGTTATGTTACGTTTGGTTGTGTCACGGTTGGATAGGTTAGGAGAGGGTAGCTTTCACTTTATTGCTATAGTCCGCAATTAGGTGGATCTCTGCTCCTTTCGGTGCTCTTATATCTTTAGCTTGTCATTGGGGTGGGCAGCAATAACGGTCTAGGCACGCTTGTTTGAGTTAGCCTATGATTGGTTATACTCTGTTTGTCTGGGTTGAGTAGGGTGACTTTGACTTTTCTGTTATGCACTGCGATTCTATGGTATTCTGCATTCTACTCTCAACCAATGTATTCTGCTTCGCTCTAGGAAGGCCAGAAATAGAGGTCGCGGAACGCTAGGTTGAGTTAGCTTCCGTTTTGTTATATTAAGTTTGGCTTCGTTCGGATGGGATGGCTTCATCTTTAATGCTATAGTTTGCTATTGGGTGAACCCCTACGCCCTATAGTGCTCCAATATTTTCAGTTTTGCTCTAGGGGGGCCAGCAGAAGTTGTCGCGGCACGCTATGTTGTGTTAGGTTACCTTTGGTTATGCCTCTCTTGGTGAAGTTAGAAGGTTTAGTTTGACCTTAGGCCTATAGTCTGCTATTAGGTGGATTCCTGCGTTCTACAGTGCTCCAACGCTTTTAGCTTGGCACTGGGAGGCCAGTAATATTGGCCACTGCACGTTAGTTTGAGTCAAGCAATGTTTGGCTATGTTCTGTTGCTTCGGGTTTGGTTTATGTAGCTTCGACTTTTGTGATATACGCTGCGATTCTATGGATTTCTGCGTCCTACTCTCCACTACTCTGCACATCTTGGCTCTGGGGAGGCGAGAAGTAGTAGCCGCGATGGCGAGGCCAGCAATAATGTTCTAGGCACGTCAGGCTGTATTGTTTTGCTCATGGTTATACTACGTTTGCCTTGGCTAAGGTAGAATGACGTTGACTTTTACGCCATACACAGCTATTCGGTTGATTCCTGCTCTCTAGATCGCTCTGCTACACTCTGCTCTGGTCTGGCCACCAATAGCGGTCGTGACAGATTGTGTTGTGCTGTGTTACATATGGTTAGGCTGGGTTGGGTTATGTTTGGTTACGATGGCTTTGACCTTTGTGCTCTGCACTGGTATTCGTTGCATACCTGCCCAACACTGTGATCAGGAACGCTCTGCTTTGCCCTGGGGAGGCCAAAGATTGTGGCGTTAGGTTGGGTTAGGTTAAGTTCGGTTTGCATGGCTTTGTCTGGGTTTACTCAGGATATCCCTGACTTCTGTGCTGTATAATTGAATGCGGTGGACTTCTACACTCTACTGTGCTCTAGTATGTTCTGCTTGTCTCTGCGGAAGCCAGTAATTGTAGTCTCGGCACATTAGTTTCAGATAGTCTGCGTTTGCTTATGTTGTATTAGCTTAGGTTTGGTTTGGATAGCTTCGACTTTTCAGCTGTATACTGCGATTACATGGATTCCTGGGCTCCGCTCTCCTCTAATATGCTCTGCCTGGCCCTGTGAAAGCCAAAAATACTGCTCGCGGTACGTTAGGTTGAGTTAGGTTACGTTCGGTTAGGTTAGGCTAACTTGTGTTATGTCGGGATAGCTACGACTTTTGTGCTATATAATGATATTCGGTGGATTACTCCTACATGTTGGGCCCAAATTTGCTCTGTCTGGCTCTGGAGAGGCATGCAGAAGTGGTCTCGCAGGTTCGGTTGAGTTAGGCTACGTTTGGATAGGTTACGTTTATTCGTGTTAGGTTTGGATATCCTTAACTTTCGTGGCGTAGACTGCTATTCCGTGGATTTCTGCGCTCTACTGTGCTCTATTCCGTCCTGCTTGGTTCTGAGGAGTCCAGCAATAGTGTTCTGGGTACGTTAGCTTCAGTCAGGATACGTTTGGTTACGTTAGGTTTGCTTCGGTAAGGTAAGGATGGCATTGACTTTTCTGATTATACACTGCGATTCGATGGACTTCTGCGCTCTACTCTCCTCTAGCATGTCCTCCTTGGCGATGTGGATGCCAGCAATTGTGGTCTAGGCACATTAGGTTCGAGTATCTTACGTTTGGCTTTGCTACGCTTTGCAAAGTTTGGATACGATATCTTCGACTTTTGTGCCATTCACGGCTATTCGGTGGATTTCTTCGCTCTTCATTGCAATACTGTACTCTGCTCAACTCTGGGGAGGACAGTAAAAGTGGTCTCGGCACGTTAGTTTCAATTACACTACGTTTGTTGATGTCACGTTTGGTTAGGCTTGGTGAGGGTGGACTTGACTTTTGTGCTGCACACTGCAATTCCGTGAATTCCCGCGTCCTTCTGTGCTCTAATAATATCTGCTTGGCTCTGCGGATGGCAGCAATCGTGTTCTCGGCTGGAAACTTATAGTCAGTTTGCGTTCGATAATGTTAGGCTAGTTTGGATCAGGTGAGGATGCCTTTGACTTTTCCAGCATAAAATTCCTTTGTATGATCCTCTGCGCTCTACTCTCCTCCAGTATGTCCTGCTTGTCGATGTAGAGGCCCGCAGTGACGGTCTAAACACGTTACGTTCTGTTACATCACGCCTGGTAATGTTACATTTTCTTAGGTTATGGTAGGATAACTTCGAGTTTTGTGCTATATACTAACATTCGGTGGATTTCATCGCTCTACGTTGCTCTACTACACTCTGCGCGACTCTGGGATGCCAGTAATGGTGGTCCCTGCACGTTACTATGATTTAGGCTACGTCTGGGTATGTTACGTTTGGTAAGTGTTGGTCATGATAACATTGACTTTTGTGCTATATACAGCTGTTCGGTGGACCTGTGTGGTATACAGGTATCTAATGTGCCACGCTTGACTCTGAGGAGGCCAGCAATAGCGGTCTCGGTATGAAGGGTAGGTTAGGCGATGTTTGGTTAGGTTAAGCTAGTTTGGGTTATTTTCGCTTCGCTTTGACTTTCGTGGTATACACAGCTATTCGATGGCTCTCTGCGATCTACTACGCTCTAGCACCTTCTGGTTGTCTCTGTGTATTCCAGTAATAGTAGTCTCGGCTCGTTAGGTTTATTCATTCTACGTATGGTTACGTCAGGTTAGGACAGGTAGTGTTTTGGTATCTCTGACATTTGGGCTATTCGCTGCTATTTCGAGGCTTCCTGCGCTCCACCGTGCTCTAGTGTATTCTGCATGGCTCTGGCGATTCCAGTAATCGTGGTCTCGGGCCGTTAGGTTAAGTAAGGTTACGTTTGGTGTTATTAAGTTTGGATAGGTTAGGATAGGTTAGCTTCGACTTTTGTGCTGTGCACCGCTATTCTGCGAATTTCCACACTCTACATTACGCTACTATATTCGGCTCGACTCTGGGGTGGCCGGTAATTGTGGTCTCGGCCCGTTAGTTTGAGTTAGGATACGTTTGGTTACGCTAAGTTAGTTTGGGTTACGTATGGATAGGTTTGGCTTTCGTGGCATACGTTCCTATTCGGTGGATTCCTACGCTCTACTGCGTTCCGGTATGTTCTGCTTGGCTCTGTGTATGCCAGCAATAATGGTCGCGGCACGTTACGATGTGTTTGGTAACGTTTGGTTAAGTTTGATTAGGCTACATTTGGTTAGGATGGCTTCAACTTTTGCGTTGTACACGTCTATTTGGTGGCTTTCTGTGCTGTGCTCTGCTCTACTACACTCTGCTCGACACTGCGGAGGCCAGCATTAGTGGTCATGGCTCGATGGCTTGAGCTAGGATGCGCTTAGATATGCTACCGTTGGCTAGGTTAGGTCAGGTTTAATTTGACTTTTGTGCTCTGCTCTGGCATTCATAGGATTTATGCGCTCTACATTGCTCTACTGTACTCTGCGCGACTCCGGGGAGTCCGGTAACAGTGCTCTAGGCACGTTTTTCTGAGCTATGCTTCGTTCGGTTAGGTTATGCTAGTTCGGGTTAGGTACGGGTTGCATTGACTTTCTTGGTGCAGACTGCATTTCGGCGGACCTCGGCGCTCTTCTGCGCTCTAGTATGTCGTCCTGGCACCGGTGACGCCAGCAACAGTGGACTTGACGCGTTAGGCTGAGATGGATAACGTTCGGTCATGTTAGGTTTGGTTAGGTTAGGGTGGCGTAGCTTTGACTTTAACGCTATGCACCGCCATCTGGTGGGCCACGGTACTCTACATTGCTCTAATATGCGGTACTGGCCTCTGGTGAGGACAGCAAAGTTATTCCCCGCACATTACGTTTATATATGTTATGCTTGGCTACGCTATGTTACCAGATGTTAAGTTAGGATATCTTCGACTTTTGTGCCAGACACTGCATTGCGGCGGATTACTGAGCTCTACTGTGCTGTAGTATGTTCTGCTTGGCACTTAGGCGGCCAGCAGTGGCGGTCTCGCCCAACACGGTTGAGTTAGGGTATGGTTGGCTCGGCTACTTTGGGACACGTTTTGTCAGCATAGCTTTGCCTCTTGTCCCATACACTGCTATTCTGTCGATATCTGCGTTCTGCATTGCTGCACTAGCATCTGCTTGCCCCTGGGGAGGCAAGGAATGGTGATAGTGGCACGTTCGCATTAGCTAGGATACGTTTGGTTAGGATGGCCTTGACTTTCGTGCTATATACTGCTTTTCGGACTATTTCAGCGTTCTATATTTCACTGCTATACTCTGCTTAGCTCTAGTGTGGCCAGAGATAACGGTCGTGGCACATCAATTTGGGTTTCCTTACATCCACTTATGTTTTGCTTTGTTAGATTAGGGTAGCATAGCTTTGACTTCTGTGGTTTACACAGCTGCTCGTTGTACTTCTGCGCTCCACTGTGCTCTAACACGCTCAGATTGGCGCTGGAGAGGCCAGCAATTGTGGTCTCGCCACGATAGGTTTTGTAGGTCCGCTCTCGGCTATGTTATGTTTGGTTAGGTTTAGTCAGGATTGCTTTGAATCTTGTTCCATATACTGCTATTCAGTGGATTTCTGCGCTCCACTGTGGTCTAATGTTCCCAGTTTGATCTGGGAAAGCTTGAAATAGTGGCCGCGGCGGGGAAGGTTGTGTTATGTTACGCTTGGTTAGGTTAGGTTTGAATGGGTTAGGTTGGGATATCATTGACTTTCGTGCAATGCACTGCCGTTCTGTTGACCTCTGCGCTCTACTCACCTCTAATATACCCTGCCTGGCGATGGGGAGTCCAGCAATTGTGGGCTATGTGCGTTAGGTTGTGATTTGATACGTTAGATTAGGCAGTATTAGTCCCGGTTATGTGAGGATATCTCCTACTTTCTTGCAATACACTGCTGCTCGTACGATTCCAGCGTCCTACATAGCTCTGCTATAATCCGCTAAGCTCTCGCGAGGCCGGCAGTGGCTTTCGCAGCACGTTAGGTTCCGTTACGTTTCGTGTGCTAATGTTATGATTGGTTAGGTTAGGATAAAATAGACACTCCAATTTTGAGGCTTTCAGAAATCTACTGTCCTCCTACATATTCTGCTGTGCTCTAGGGATGCAAGCAATTGTGCTGTCGTCACGTTAGGTTGAGTTAAGCTGCGCTCGGTTATGTTACGTATGGCTATGCGAGGATAGGGTAGCTTCGACTATTGTGCTATGCACTTCGATTCTATTGGTTTCTGTGCTCTACTTCCCTCTAATATGTTCTACATGGTTCTGGTCAGGGCTACAGTAGTGGTCTCGGATCATTAGGCTGCGTCATGATACGTTTGGTTGCGTTACGTTTGGCCGGGTTAGGATAGGATAGCTTTGACTTTCGCGGCTTACACCGCATACCCCTTACTCCTGCGCTCTGTTGTGCACCTATATGCTCTGCTTGGCCATGGAGACGCCAGAAACTGTGGTCTCGGCACGTTAGGCACAGTTGGACTGCGTATGGTTAGGTTAGACTTGGTTAGGTAGTAGGTTCGGGTAGCTTCGGCTTTCGTGCTGTACAGTGCTATACAGTTGGTTCCTGCGCTCTACTGTGCCCTAATAGGTTCTGCTTGGATCTGTGATGGCCAGAAATAGTGGTTTCTGTGCGTTAGGTTGAGTTGGTTTACGTTTGACTTTTCCAGGTTATGTTAGGTTTGGTCAGGCTAGCATTGACTTTTGTGTTATACACTCTTGTTCGGACGATACCTACTCTCTGCATTGCTCTACCGGCCTCTGCTTTCCTGTGGAGAGGCCAGCGGTAGTGGCGATAGCACGTTTGGTTGTGCTAGGTTACGTTTGGTTAGCTTAGGTTTGGCTAAGTATGGTTGGGATGCCTTTGACTTTTGTGCTTTACGCTGCTATTCTGTTCACGTCAGCAACGTGCATGGTCCTACTAGCATCTGCTTGATTCTGGGGGGCCAACAATAGCGGTCGTTTCACCTTTCGTCGAGTAATGTTAAGTGTGGCTAGGTTAGGTTAGGATAAGTATGGTTTGATTAGGTTAGGTTAGTTCAGAATGGCTTTGACTTTTATGCCAAACACCACTATAGTGTGGATTTCTGTGCTCTACTGCGTTCTATTATTGTCTGCTTGGGTCTGCGGAGGCCAGCGATAGTGGTCGTGGCACGTTTGGCTGGGTTATGTTACGTTTGGTCAGGCTAGGAGAGGAGAGCTTTGACTTTTTTGATATATACTGCTGTTCGGTTGATTTCTGTTCTCTACTGCGCTATAATGTGCTCTGCTTGGCTCCAGCGATGCCGGCCATGGTGGCTCCCGCACGTTAGGTTAAGTAAGATTACGTTCGCTTCTGTTAGGTTATTTTGGGTTAGGCTGTGGTAGTTATGACATTTGTGCTACGCACTACAATTCTAAGGAATCCTGCGCCTTATTGGGCGCTATCACACTCTGCTTGTCTCCGCCGTATCGTAGCGAAGCGCAACATAGCTCAAGCCAACGTGCCGCGACCGCTATTGCTGTCCTCCCCGGAGCCAAGCAGAACATGTAAGTGGAGAGTAGAGCGCAGGAATCCATAGAATCGCAGTGCATATCAGAAAAGTCATAGCCACCCGTACCTAGCCCAAACCAACAGAACATAACCAAACATAGCATAACTGAATCTAACGTGCCAAGACCGCTATTTCTGCCCACCCCAGAGTCGAGCAGTTCATGCTAGAGTACCGTAGAGCGCAGAAATCCACCGAAGAGGATAGTGCAGCACAAAAGTTAGAGCTATCATATCCAAGCATAGCGTATCCCTACATAACCGAAGGTTACCTGACATAACATAAGGTGCTGAGTCCACTATTTCTGTCCTTAGTAGACCCACGCTGAAAATATTACTGCTCTGTAGACCTCGATGTCCACCGAGTAGCAGACTATATCATTAATGTCGTTGCTACTCTCTCCAAACCTAATCAATCGTAACATAGCCAAACGTAACCTAATAAAAGCTAACGTGACGGGATATATATTGCTGGCCACCACAGAGCCAAGCACCACACATTAGTTAAGATTAGACAGCAGAAATCCACAGAATCGCAGTGTATATCAGAAAGGTTAAAGCTACCAGAACCGAACCAAAGCCAGCAGGACATAAAGAAACATAGCCTAACTCAGCCTAGCGTGGCGAGAGCGATATTGCTGCCCTCCGCTCTGCCAAGCGGAACCAACTAGAGCACTATACGGCGCAAATAACCACCGAATTGCAGTGTAAATCACAAAAGTTGATGCTATCCCGACCAAACATTTTTTTTTTCTCGTGGGGGAAACCTTCCAAAGATACCCGGCTCCCTTAGGGGAGGGGGCGGCGTTATGTGGGATTTTTACCCACTAAAACCCCCACGATGGCCGGCCCTTCGCATTTCGGTGCGCCCTGGAGTTCGCGGCGACGCAATTGCCAGGACGCCCCCGCGACGCAACCGCAGTTCCCTCCCGGCGCGACGGGTAATCGCACCCGAAACGATCATGTCCATGCGCGCGATATGGGTCGTTTACAGGCATACACACACACTCACACGCACACAACACGCATACCACCACACCGCAACGCACGCATACCCTGCGGACGCCGCGCGACCATCACGCGACGTCGCGCGCCCAGTCCACGGTCTCTCGAACTGACGGGCCCCCACACGTCAGCTCGTGGTCACACTGACCTAGATTACAACGGGAGAGAGAGACGGTCTCCCCGGCCGTAGGTACATGGTCGCTCGCGAAGGCGGAGGTCTAACGCGTTAACACATCCGGCTGTGCGCGCGCCGCCCTCCGGCGACGCGATTGCAGCCTCCGCCGCCCTACACGCGAGGAGCACGCGCTACGCTCGCGGGCTCTCTCCGCGGCCTCCTTCTGTAGCATAACCGCCTCGCAGAAGGAGGCCACCGCACGCCACGCACCTAAGCCCTCCGTCATCCGCGCCACGACGTCTGAGAGCGAAAGGTCCCTACTCACCACGCGCCACAGTACCCGGCGCTCGCGAGCCCACGACGGACATTCCTCCAGCGTGTGCTGCGCCGTGTCCCGCCCTTCCCCGCAGTGATGACACCGCGTGTCACGTTCCCGCCCGATACGACACAGGTACTCCCCGAAGCACCCGTGCCCGGTTAGCACCTGTGTCAGGCGGAATGTGTGCCGGCTGCCGCTGCGCCCCCATGCATCCAACACGGGGAGCACAGCCTCGATCACCCGGTGCCGCCGGCTACTCGGCTTCCTCAGCCGAGCTCGCCAGGCGGTCATCAAAGACTCTCGAACCCTTCGCCTCAACGAAACGGACCCCTCTTCAGGAGCACCGCCGCCGCCAGCGTGTAGGAGACCGTAGATACGGGCCTCCGCCACGGCTTGCAGTTCGAAAGGCGGGACACCCGCCAGGACCGTCGCCGCCTCGTGGGATATCGTGCGGTAACCGCGCACGACCCTGATCGCCACCCTGCGCCCGATTGGCCGGTGAATCGCCAGACTGCGCCGACTGGCGACCAGGTCGTTCGCCCAGATCGGAGCCCCGTTAAGTGCCACAGAGCGAACGACTCCTCTGTAGAGGCGGCGTACCCTCCCGTCTGGCCCTCCCAGGTTGGGTAGCAGGCGACACTTCGCCCCCGCCATACCCTCCAGGCGTGGTTCCAGCGCGAGAAAGTATTCGTCGAATTTCCAGTGGCTATCGAGGAGGAGACCGAGGTATTTCGTCCGGTCCCGTACCTCGACCACAACGTTCCCCACGCGCATCAGGGCTTGGGCGTCAACCCGTTGTGCTGATGGCAAAACCACATTGCCTCGGTCTCCTCGGGGGAGATACACAGCTCTAGCCGCTGGATGCTATTCGCGACGAGGGCCACACCGCATTCCGCGCGCAGAGTGGCCTCCTCCCAAATAGACCCAGCGGCCATCACCAGCGTGTCGACCGCGTAACACGTCAGGCTCAGGCCGCGGGGAGGGGAGCGCGCAACACGGCTTCGTACGCGAGGTCCCAGATAATCGGCCCGAGTACCGATCACAGTGGAATCCCGCAGTTCGTCGCCCGCACGACGGTCGAGATTCGTCCGGGATACTCGATAGAGCGCTCCGCCAAATATTCGCCGATCACCGCCATCATGTATTGGGGAACCCTGTGGTACAACAGGGCACACCGGATAGCGGCCCAGGGCAGGGTGTTGAAGGCGTTGGCGATATCCACACCGACCGCCAGCACCACTCGGCCACGGTCGACGGCAGCCTCCGACAGGGTACGAACGCGCTTGATCGCGTCGAACGTCGACCGACCATGCCGGAATCCGAACTGGCTGACGCTGAGATCGGGACTCACGTCCGCTAAATTCTCTCGGAGGCGGGCAGCTAGAACGCGCTCGATGAGCTTGCCCGCCTCGTCGAGCAGGCACATCGGCCGATACGCCTTCGGAGTGTTCGGCGGCTTCCCTAGTTTCGGGATCAGCACGACCCTCGCTCTCTTCCAACATGCCGGGAAGCGACCGATCCTGAGGCAGCTGTCGAACAGCCGTCACACACGGTCACCCCACGCTTCCAGAACCAGTGCAAAGGCTCGGCCTAGGATGCCGTCCGGCCCGGGGGCGGTGCTCCTCGCCCCCATCCTAACGACCGCACGGCACAACTCCTCGCGCGAGACCCCCAGCTCGTCGGACCACCCGACCAGTTCCGACCGCAATGCAGCGGGTTGCACCCGATCGACAGCCACCAGAGGGAAGAGAGTGCCGATCACCTGCCGCAGGAGCTCGGGGTCCATACGCTCGTTCACGGGGGGCGCCCATGCCCTTAACTTCCGCAATACTAATTAATAGGGGCGTCCCCACGGATCGCTTTCGAGCGTCGAGAGGAGTTCGTCCCATTGCCGAGATTTTGCTCTGCGAATCTCCCACCGGAGATCGCCCACCGCGGACCGGTACCCGCGATAGGGGCGCGCGATTTCCACGGCGGACACCGCGCGTCGTCGACGACGCGCCCGAGTTTAGTGGCGCCGGGCGAGCGCGCAGAGCTCCCAGAGCTGCGCGATTTCAGCCGACCACCAGTGCACTGCACCCCGCGAAGGTGGCTCGCTCACGCGCGGCATGGCGAAGTCGCACGCGCCCGGTGCTGTGGTGTGATTCCCGCTGGGTGTTTCCAGACCGGTGCGAGGAGTGACTGCAAGCATCATGGTGATGTGGAGGTGGTCGCTGAGCGTTTCCACCTCCACCGCCACCCTCCAGCCGGTGAACCGCCGCACAGCTGCCGGCGATGCGAACGATAAGTCCACGATGGACGTGCCGTTCCACCGAACGCACGTGCTTACGGAACCCCGATTGAGCAACCGGAGATCCAACCCCGCGGCCCAATCTTGCATGTTCTCTCCCCGAGCGTCTGTTCGCGGGGAACCCCACGCCACGGAGTGGGCGTTGAAGTCCCCAAGGACCAGAAACGGATGAGCCAAGTGTCCACTAAGGAAGCATCCGAGATCGTCCAGGAATCTCTCGCACGACGAGAGGCCGCGTCTGGGGGAGACATAGCACCCCTCCACGACTACGTCGTTCCAGGAGACCGCCACGAATCCCTCACCGCCGTGAAGCAGCGTTGTTGCGGGTGTCCGCCGTAGTCCCCTAGCGATGATCGCCACGGAGCACTCCCGATTCCCGAACCACCCGTCTTGGTCGAGGATACGGTACGGCTCGGCGGTAACAGCCAGCCCGACACCAAGCTCAACGAGCGTCTGCAGGAGCAGGTCCTGCGACGTCCGCGAGTGGTTCAGGTTGGCCTGGAGCACCATGGACGACGTGAAAGTTAGGCCGAGTCCATGGCCTACTCCTGGGCCCCCTTCCTTTGGGCCGGCTGCGGGCCCGTGCTCCGCCGGTCGGCGGGCCCTTCGCGGTAGCGTGCGCGGAGACGGAATCCGCGGACGCAGCTTTCGAATTGGCGCTCGCAGGCGCCTGGCGATCCGCGCAGTTTGCCTTTGGCAGGCAGCACGCCTTGCTGCCCCCCGGTGGTTGGAGGGGCGGCCGATCCCGGCCCAAACCGGGCACATGGGTGCAGGCGCACTACACCCACCGTCATGGTGGCCCGCCGCGCCACACCTGAAACAGGTGTCGCTGCGGTCCACCGCGCTAGAGCATCCGTTCCTTGTGTGACCGAACGCAAGGCAACGGAAGCACTGGAGGCGCCGTGCCTCCAAGGCTACAACACGGGCCGAAGTCCAGCCGACGCGGATCCGCCCGCAATCGACGGCCTTTCTCGCTGCCGCGAGGGGACACTGAGCCCATACAGAGCCCAGCCCCGAAGCGGAAGACCGGATCACTCCGGTTCTTACTTCCGCCTCGGTGCAATCACCGACCCAAGCTAGGGCAGCGGACACCTCGCGGGGGGTTTAAGAGTCGTCGAGCCCTGTCATCCGCAGCTCCACTTTTTTTATGGGAACCGTATCCCGCACGCCGGAACCCTCCAAGACTTCGCTCATTCGCCCGGCAAGAGCGGCGGCACGCTGTGCGCCCTCGGGTCCGCCGACCTCCAGTAGGAGACCGGTGGAAGCGGCCAGATGGGGGGGGGGCAAGTCCTCGATCCCGATGTCGGCTAGATTCATCTTTCCCCTTTCAGCGGAGATGGCCTCCGCGCAAGAGAGACTCGACCCCTCGGGTACCCAAACCGCGACGGCGGCCGCTTAAGAATGGGGCCCGGCATACCGCCGCTCTTCTTCTTATCGTCACCGTGCATCGTTCCGGTCTTCGTGGCGGTCGCGGGAGGCGCGCGGGCGGAGCTCATCCCCGAGGAGTGGCGCCCCGTCTTTCCGACGGCTCCCTTCGGCGCAATCGTGGGCACCCTCGCGGGCAGTTGCGGGGCAGCGGCCGCCTGTCGCTGCGCTCGCTTCTCGCGCCTTCCGATGACGAGAGACCTGCTGGCCCCTGCGTCCTTCGCGGCTACGACCGGGGCCGCGACCGGGTCCTTCGCCTGGGCGTCAGCGTGTCCGTTACGGGAAACGCCCGGGATAGAGTCCGCCGAGGCCACCAGTACAGGCCCCGCGCGCAGACCGGCGTTGGAGCTCGCTTGCACCGGCGCTCGGGCAGGGGCATCCCGCCCGGCCGCCACGGGGAGCGTACGCACGAGCTCCTCGAATATTTCTTCGATTCGGAGACTGAGTGCCGCGAAGGCAGCCTCCATACCGAACTCGGGCGCCGGTGCCGCTGCTCTGGCGCCCGCGGACGCACACACATTTCGAGCGGGCGCGAGGTCGACGATTACCCGCCTCCGCTTCTGATCCAGCTCCGCGCGCAAGGAGGCGATCACCGCCTATCCTGTCCAAACATAGCCCAACCCTACCTAACCGAACGTAACCTGACTGAATTTATCGTCCCGATACCACTAGTTCTGTCTTTCCCAGAGACAAGGTGAACATGTCAGACCACTGTGGGGCTCAGAAATCCACAGAATAGCGGACTATGGCACTAAAGTCAAACCAATGATCTCCTAACCTGACCTATCGTAACATAAGCAAGCGCAGCCTAATACAACTTAACGAGCCAGGAACAATATTGCTGCCTCCCCCCCCCCCCCCGAGCAATGCAGAGCACACTGGTGGCGAGTGGAACGCGGAAATCCATAGAATCGCAGTGTATATCAGAGATGCCAAGGAGAACCAAGCCATACGCAAATCAACAGAACAGATCCAAACCTAACATAACTCAACACAACGGGCCGAGACCGCTAATGCTGCCCACCCCAAAGCCTAGCATGACGTACTAAAGGACAGTAGAGCGCAGAAATCTACTGAATAGCAGTGCACAGCACAGAAGTTAAACCTATTCTGGCCAAACATAACTTATCCCAACATAACCGGACGTAGCCTGCCTCAACATCCTTGTAATCGCTGTGTATAGCAGAACAGTCGAAGCCACGCAAACATATCCCAAACCGACGGAGCATAGACAAACGTAGCGTAAGTGAAGGTGACTAGGCGAGACCGCTATTGCTGCCCATCCCAGAGCAAGTCGGGATATACTAGAGCACAGTAGAGCGCAGAAAACCACCGAATAGCAGCGTACTGCAATTAAGTTAAAGCCATCCTGTGCAATCTTAGCGTAACCCAACATCACCGACCGTATCCTGACACAACATATCATGCCGGGAACACTATTTCTGTTCTTCCCACTTCCAAGCTGAAAACATTACAGCACTGCAGGACTCAGAAGTCTGCCCAATAGCAGACCAGAGCATTAAAGTCAAAGCTGCCCGTCTCCAAACCTAACCAGTCGTGATACAAGCAAACGTAACCGAACTCAACATAACGTGCCGCGGCCATTACTGCTGGCCTCCCCAGAGTCAAGCAGACCACATTGGCGGAGTGTAGAACGCAGAAGTCCATAGAATCGCTGTGTATATCAGAAAAGTCAAAGCTGCTTTAGGATAACCCATACCATCATGGCACAGCCCAATATAGCCTATCTCAATCTAACGTGCAGAGGCCGTTATTGCTGCCCACCCCAGAGCCAAGAAGGACATACGAGAGCACTGTGGAGCGCCAAAACCGGCCAAATAGCTTTGTACTTGAACTAAGTTAATGCCACCCTATCCAAACCTATCCTAAACCAACCTAAGCGAGCGTAACGTGGCTGAAGAGAACGCTGAGAGACACCTATTGCTGTCCTTCTCAGGGACAAGCCATAAATGTTAGAGCCCTGTTGGGCGCAGAAATCCACCTTATAGCAACCTATAGCACTAAAGTCAAAGTTATACTTTGCAAATCTAACCAATCGTAACATAACCAAGCGTAACCTAACAAAACCTAACGTGCTGCAACCAATACTAACGGCCTCCCCAGATCCAAGTAGGACACAATAGTGGAGTGAGGTACGCAGAAATCCATAGAATCGTAGTGTACGTCAGATAGGTCAGTGCCACCTAAACCTAGCCCAAACCAACAGAACAGAGCCAAATCTAGCCTAACTCATCTCAGCGTACCGAGACCGCTATTGCTGCTCACCCCAAAGTCAAGCAGGACATACTAAAGCACAGTAGAGCGCAGAAGTCCAACGAATGGAAGTGTACAGCACAAAAGTTAAATCCATTCTGGCCATACTTATCCTAACCCAACAGAACCGGAAACTCAACGCGCCGAAACCGCAATTGTTGCCCTCTCCAGAGCCAAGCTGAAGATATTAGAGCTCTGCAGGGCGCAGGAATCTACCATACTGCAGAGTATAGAACCAAAGTCGAAGCTATCCACTCCTAACCTAGGCGATGTTAACATAACCAACCGTAACATTGCTCAAACTAACGTGCAGCGAGCACTATTGCCGGCGTCCATGGAGCCAAGCACAATACATTAGTGGAGAGTACAACGCAGAAATCTGTTGAATGGCATCGTATATCAGAACAGTCAAAGCTACCCAAACCCATCCCAAACGAACAGAACATAGCCAAACGTGCCCTAACTGAACGTAACGTGCCGAAACCGCCATTTCTGCTCTCCCCAGAGCCAAGCAGGACATTCTGGAGCACAGTTGAACGCCGAAGTCAACCGAAAAGCAGTGTACAGGACAAAAGTTAAAGCAATTCGGGCCAAACTTATGCTAACCCTACCTTACCGAGCGTAACCTGACTGAACATAACGAGCCGAGACCACTAATTCTGGTTTTCCCAGAGCCAAGTTGAAAATATTAGATATCTGTAGGGCGCGGAAATCCACCTAATAGCAGACTTTAGCACTAAAGCCAAAGCTATCCTCTCCTAACATAAACAACCGTAACATAGCAAAGCGTACCATAACACATCATAACGTGCCGATCCCGCTGTCGTTGCCCTTCCCAGAGCCAAGCTGGCATACAAGAGCGCAGTAGGGCGCAGAAATACACTGAACAGCAGCGTTCAGCACAAAAGTTAAGGCCACCGTTTCCCAACCAAACAAACCGTAACATACCAAAATGTAGAATAACACAAAACGACGTGCCGGGGACATTAGAGATGTCCTCCCCAGAATCGAGCAGAGTATAGTAGAGCACAGTAGAGGGTAGAATTCCACCCAAAAACAGTTTACAACACGAAACTCAAAGCTATCCGAACCTAACCCAAACTAGCATAACCTCACCGAACGCAGTCTAACCGGATCTAACGTGCGGAGACAACTATTGCAGGTATCCCCATAGCCAAGCCATGCGTCTTAGAGCACAGTAGAGCGCAGAAATCCACCAGATAGCAGTATGTAGCATGAAAATCAAAGGTATCTTAACCTAACCTAACAAAGCGTAACCTATCCGAACGCAGCGTAGCTCTGCCTACCGTGCCACGAACGCCATTGATGGCCTCCGCAGAGTCGAATGGAGTATAGAAGAGCAACGAAGATAGCAGAAATCTACCGGACAGCAGTGTGTAGCAGAAAAGTCGAGGGTATCCCGTCCTAACCTAACCAAACCTAACCAAACCAAACCTAATATGACTCAACGGATCGTGCAGGGACCACTATTGCTGGCCCACCCACGGCCATGCAGAACGTATTAGAGGTGAGTAGGGCGCAGGCATTCATAGTATCACAGTGTAAATCAGAAAAGTCAATGCCATACCCACATTACCCATGTTATCATAAACTATCCAATCGTAACGTAACCCAACCTAACAAGCCGTATCCACCATTTCTGCCCCCCCCCCAAGAGCAAAACTGATCAAATTGGAGCACAGCAGAGGGGAGAAATCCATCGAAAAGATGTATGTAGCACAAAAATCGAAGGTACACTATCCTAACCTAACCAATCGTAGCACTGCCAAACCTAATCAAACTCAAGCAAACCTGCCGCCACCATTACTGCTGGCCTCCCCAGAGACAGGCAGAACATATTAGAGGAGAGCAGTGCGCTGAAATACATAGAATCGCAGTGTACTGCAGAAAAATCAAAGCTATCCAAACCTAACCCATGATTACATAAGCTAATCAAACGTAACGTAGCTCAACCTATTATGCCGCGGCCACTATTTGTGGCCTCTCCGGGGCCAAGCAGGACATACTAGAGGAGAGTAGGGCGGAGCAATTCATGGAGTCGTAGTGTGGGGCAGAAAAGCCAACGATATTCTGCACTAACCGGACCTAAACTAACCTAGCCAAGCGTACAGTAACTAAACCTAACGTGCCGCGAACGCTATTACTGCCTCCCAAAGAGACACGCAGAATATGGCGGAGCACAGTAGAGCACAAAAGTCCATGGGATATCAGTGTCGAGCACATATGACGAAGCAATCCTAAAGGAACCTAACCGAACCTAACCTATCCAAACGTAACCAATCCCAACCTAACGTGCGGCGACTAGTATTGCTGGCCTCCACAGAGCCAAACGGAGCATAAAAAAGGAGAGTAGAGCGCAGAGGGCCATGGAATCGTAGTGTACAGTAGAAAGTCGAAGCTCTCAAACCTAACCTGAGCTAACATAACCTGACAAACGTACCCTATTTCAACTTATCGTGCCGAGGCCGCTATTACTGGTTCCCCAGAGATAAACAGAGCACAATAGAGCCCTGCAGAGTGTAGAAACCCACCCAACAGCGGCCTATGGCATAAAAGACAAAGCTATGCTATCCCACCACTACCAAGCGTAACATAACCAAACGGTTTCCACCTCAACCTAACGTGCCGAGGACACCATTGCTGTTCTCCGCAGAGCCAAGCGGAATATACTAGAGCGCAGTAGAGCGCAGTAATCCACCGCATTGCAGTGTGTAGCACAAAAGTCAAAAATATCCCAACCCAACCTGTTCTGACGTAGCAAAGCCAAGCGTAATATTGTTAAGCTTAACGTACCGAGAATAATATTGCTGGCCTCCCCATAGACAAGCCGGGCATATTAGAGGAGGGGAGAGCACAGAGATGCACAGGATGACAGTGTATAGCACGAAAGTCGAAGATACCCGAACCTAACCCAAACAAACGTAGCCTAACGGAACATATTCTGACACAGCCTAACTAGCCGCGCCCAATATTTCAAGCATTCCCAGATCAAAGCAGGGAGTATTTGATAACAGTAGAGCGCAGAAGTCCGCCGAATGGCTGTGTATAGCACAAAAGTGAAAGCTATCCAGCCCTAACCAAGCCAAACCTAACAAAACCAAAAGTAGCATAGCTCAACATAACGTGCCGGGAGCACTAACCCCGGCGTCCACAGAGTAAAGCTGATTGTCATAGCGCAGAGAAGAGAGCAGGAGTCCATATAATAACAGTGTGGAGCACAAAGGTCAAAGCTACGGTAACCTAAGACGACGTAACCTAACAAAGCCGAACGTAATGTAACTGACCCTACCGTGCGGCGACCGGACTGCTGCCATCCCCAGAGTCAAGCAGATGCTTGCAGAGCAATGCAGAGCGCAGATATCGACCGACCAGCAGTGTACAGCAAAAAGCCATCATAACCAAACAGAACCTAACCTACCCTTACCAAGCGCAACATAACTCAAGCGAACCTGCCACGACCGCTATCACTTGCTTCCGCCGAGACGAGCAGGTGCCAGTAAAGCAATGCAGCGCACAGATTTCGACCGAATAGCAGTGTACAGCACAAGGGTCGATGCTATACAAACCCAGCCTATCCGAGCCTGGCCATGCCATTCGTATCCTGCCCAAAACTTGCGTGCCGAGACCACCATTGCTTGCCACGCCAGAAAGAAAGCTGAATATTCCGAAGCACAGTAGAGCGCAGTAATTCTCCGCACTGCAGTGTGTAGCACAAAAGTCAAAGATATCCTAACCTAACCTGCCCTAACCCAGCCAAGCCGATCGTAAACAAACTAAGCATAACGTGCTGAGAATAATATTGCTTGTCTCCACAGAACCAAGCAGAGCATAATAGAGGGGAGTACAGTGAAGGAATCTATAGATCGGCAGTGTGTAGCGGAAAAGACAAAGATATACAGACCTAACCAAAGCAATCGAATCGTAACCAAACGAATCCTATCTCAACCTTACGGGCCGGGACCACAATCACTGACATCCACAGATTCGAGCAGAATATAGTAGAGCAATGAAGACAGCAGAAATCCACCGAATGGCAGTGTTTAGCACGAAAGTCAAAGATATCCTAACTAAACCCAAACAAACCTAACCTAACCAAACGTAATATAAAACAACCTAACGCGCCGCGACAACTATTTCTAGCATACTAAGTTCAAAGCAGGGAATATTAGATCGCTTATGACCACAGAAATACACGGAATGGCAGTGTATAGCACAAAAGTCGAAGCTATGCTCTTCTAACCAAGCAAACGTAACAGCCGGTCGTAACGAAGCCCAACCTGACGTGCCACGGCCGCTATTACCGGCCTTGTGAGAGCTAAGCTCAGTATAGCAAAGCAATGTAGAACGCTGAAATCGTCCGAATAGCAGTATATAGCACAAAAGTCGAAGATGTCCTAACCACGCATAACCAAACGTATCATAACCCAAAGTAACACAGCAAAACCTAACCTGGCGAGAACACTAATCCTGGCGTCCACAGAAGCAAGCGGAGTGCGAAAGCGCACAGAAGAGCGCAGAACACCATAGAAAAGCAGCGAGTAGCGCAAAAGCCAAAGCTCTCCAAACGTAGCACAACGTAACCTAACCTAACCAAACGTAATCTATCACAACCTAACGTGCGGACACTATGGCTGACATCCAGACAGTCTAGCAGTGTATAGTAGAGAAGTGTAGAGCGCAGAAGTCCACCAAGTTGCAGCGTACAGCTCAGAAGTCGAAGCCATCCTAACCAAACTTAACCAAACCTAACCTAACAGAATCTAACCTAACTAGCCGTATGTGCCATGACCCATATTCCTGGTCTCCCCTGGCACAAGCAGATGTCAGTACAGCAATGCAGAGCGCAGGTGTCGACCGAATAGCAGTGTATGGCACAAAGGTCAAAGCCATCCTGACCGAACGTAACCAAACCTAACCTAACAAAGTGTAACCTGTCTCAAACAAACCTGCCACGTACGCTATTGCTGGCCTCCCCAGAGTCGTTCAGAGTATGGTAGAGCAACGTAGAACGGCTGATATCTCCCGAATTGCAGGGTATAGCAAAAAAGTAAGAGATATCCTGGCATAACCTGACTTAACGTATCCTACGCAAACGTAACCGAACCCAGCCTAACGTGCCTAGTACACAATTGCTAGCCTCCTCATTGCCATCAGCGCATATTAGAGGAGAGTACTGCGCAGAGGTCCATATGATGGCAGTGTATAGCACGAGAGACAAAGATATCCTAACCTAACTCAAACAAACCTAATCAAACCATACGTAACGTAACTCTGCCTTCCCCGCCGCGGCCACAATTTCAAGCATCCCCAGATCAAAGCAGGGTATAATAGATCACAGTAGTGCGCAGGAATCTCCCTAACGGCAGTGTATAGCACAAAAGTCAAGGTTACCCTATCCTAAACTAACCAAACGTAACAAAAGCAGACGTGACGCGACGCAACATGAGGTCCCACGGAAGCTGTTGCAGGCCTCACGGGATATGCGAACAGAATAGCAGAGCAATGTAGAATCTAGCAGTTGTCCGAACAGCAGTCTATAGCACAAAAGTCAAAGCTACCCTAACCAAAACTCACCAAGCGTAACCTAACCAACCTTAACATAAATCAACCTAACGTGCCGACAGCACTATTATTAGCGTCCACAAAGGGAAGCAGAGTGTGATGCCGCGCATATGAGTGCAGTAGTCCGTAGACTGACAGTGTGTAGCACAATAGTCAAAAATACCCTAACCTAACACAACGTATCCTAACATGACCGAAGGTAATCTAACCCAATCCAACGCGCGGCGACCACCACTGCTGGCCTCTCTAGATTCGAGTGGAGTACCGAAGGGCAGCGTAGAGCGCAGGCATCCACCGAATAGCAATGTACAGCACAAAAGTCAAAGCTATCCCAACCAAGCCTGCCTCAACCTAGCCAAGAAAAGCATAACATAACATAACCTACCGTGACGAGGACACCATTGCTGACATGCCCAGAGCCTAGCAGAATACACTAGAGCACAGTAGGGCACATAAATTTAACGTACAACAGTATATAGCACAATAGTCAAAGCTATCCTCTCCTAGCTTTACCAAACTTAAAGTAAACAAACGTTATCTATCTGAAACTAACATGCCGAGACCACTATTGCTGTCCTGCCTAGAGACAAGCAGAACATACCAGAGAAAAGTAGATCGCAGAAATGCACCGAACAACTGTTTATACCACGAAAGTCGAAGCTATCCAGACCTAAGCAAGACAAATATTCCCTAACCGAACGTAGCCTAACTGAAACTGACGCGACGAAACAACTATTGCTGGCCTCCCCAAAGTTGAACAGAGTATAGTAGAGCACAGTAGAGCGTAGAAATACAGCAAATAGCAATCTGTACCACAAATGTCGAAGGTAGCCCGACCTAACCATGCCTGATTTAACCTATCCTATCCAACTGTTACCTAACACAAACTATATTGCCACGGCCACCACTTCTCGCATCCCGAGTGTCGAGCAGAGTATATTAGAGTAACGTACAGCGCTGAAAACCACTGAATAACAGCGTACAGCGCAAAAGTCGAAGATGTCCCGTCCTAACCAAGCCAAACCTGACCTGATGAAACATAACGTAATAAAACCAAACGTGCCGCGACCGCTATTGCTGGCATCCCCAGTGCCAAGCAGTACATATTATAGGAGCGTAGGCAGCAGATATCCACCGAATAGCAGTGTACAGCGGAAAAGTCAAAGATATGCAAACCTAGCCGAAGGAAACTTAACCTTACCTAACGTACCGAAGCTCAATGTAACGTGCCGCTAACACTATTGCTAGCCTCACCAGGTCATAGCAGAACACATTAGAGGAGAGTTGCGTGTAGAAGTCCATAGGCTGGCAGTGTGTAGCACAAAAGTCGGAGACAACCTAACCTAGCCTGCCCTACGCTAACCTAACCGAACGTAGCTTAACACAACATAGCGTGTCGAGACTACCGTTGCTGCCATCCCCAGAGAAGCAGAGAATATTAGTACAGGGCAGAGCGCAGAAATCAACAGGGCAGCAGCGTATAGCATAAAAGTCAAAGCTACCCTGTCCTACCCTAACCAAACATAACATAACCGAACGTATCATAACTAAACCTAACGTACCGAGACCACCATTGCAGGGAGCCCTAGAGCTAAGGAGAATATGCAAGAGCACAGTAGGGCGCACGGAGCCACCAAATAGCAGGGAATAGAACAAAGGTCAAACATATTCCAACCGAACCTGACCGACCCTAACCTAACTGAACTTGCACTAGCTAAACCTATCGAGCCGAGGCCACAGATTTTGGCTTCCCCGGTGCCGAGGAGAGCATACTGGAGTTCATTAGAGCCCAGAAATTCACCAAACAGCAGTGTATAGCACTGAAGTCGAAGCCATCATGGCCAAACCTTACTCAAACTAGCCTAACCAAACGTAACCGAACTCAACCAATCATGCCACGACCACTATTGCTGGCCACAGCAGGGCCGTGCAGAGTATAGTAGAGGGACGAAGGACGCAGTATTTCACCGAAAAGCAGCGTATGGTACAAAGGTCAAAGTCATCCTCTCCTAACCTAATGAAACGTAGCCTAGCTAAACGTAACGTGCTACGACCAATATTGCTGGACTCCACAGAGCCCAGCAGAACCCACTATGGCACAGCAAAGCGCAGAAATTCAAAATATAGCTGCGTATAGCACAAAAGTCAAAGCTATCCTAGCCTAACACAAGCCAACACAACCTAGCCAACCGTAGTATACTGCGGAGTATACTGGAGCACAGCAGAGCGCAGAAAGGCACCAGGTTGCAATGTAAAGCACAAAAGCCAAAGGTATTCTACCCTAAGCTGACATAACCTAATCTAGCCGAACGTAGAGTAACTCAACCTAACGTGACGCGGCCACTATTGCTGTCCTCTCCAGGGGCACGCACGACATATTAGGGGAGAGTAGGGCGTAAAAGTCAATAGAATCGCAGTGTACGGCAGACAAGGAACAGATAAAAAGCTTAACCCTAACTACCCTAACCTAACCTGACGTTGCCGAACAAAACTTAACGTGCCGCGACCACAATTGCTGGCCTCCCCTGGCTCTAGCAGATTAGAGTAGAGCACAGTGGAGAGCAGGAATCCAACGAATAACTGTATATAGCACGAAAGTAGAAGCTACCCTAACCAAACTTAACATATCCTAACATAAGCTATCGTAACCTAGCTAAGGCAAACGTGTCACAACCACTATTGCTGGCCTAGCCAGAGAAAATCAGACGCCCCTAGAGCAATGCAGAGCGCAGGTATCGTCGGAAAGGCAGCGTAGTGCACAAGAATCGAAGCTACGCTAACCAAACCAATTCGAACATAGCCAAGCAATTCGTAACCTAACTAAGCCTTGCGTGCGGCGATCACCATCGCTCGCTTCCCCAGAGACAGGCAGAGTATGATAGAGCGCAGTAGAGGACAGGTGTCCTTTCAATATCAGTGTTGAGCACACATATCGAAGCTACCCTAACCTACCCCAACGTAACCTAACCTAACCGAAAGTTGTCTAACTCCACATAACCTGCCACGACCAGTATAGCTGGCCTCCACAGAGCAAAGCAGAGCATAATAGAGGTGATTAGTGGCAGATGTCCATTTAGTCGCTGTGTATAGCAGAACAGTCGAAGCTACCCAGACATAACCGAAGCCAACGTAACATAGCCAAACGTATCCCATTTCAACCTCTCGTCCCGATACCACCATTATAGGCTTTCCCAGAGCAAGGCAGGACATACTAGAGAACAGTAGAGCGTAAAAATCCACCGAATAGCTGTGTATACCGCGAAAGTCAAATCTATAGAAACCTAACGCAAGCAAACGTAACGTAACCAAACATAGGCTAATACAACCTAACGGGACGAGACCACTATTGCAGGCATCCCCAGAATCGAACATAGTATAGTACAGTAATGCAGAGCGCAGGAATCCTCCGAATTGTAGTGTATAGCACAAAAGTCAAGGCCAAACTAACCGAACATAGTCTTATCTAACATGACCTTACGTAACCTAACTCAACCTATCGTGATACGGCAGCCACTGCTGGCCTCCCCAGGGCCGTGTAGAGTATACCAGAGCTAGGTAGGGCGTAGAAGTCCACGGAATAGCAGTGTACAGCACAAAAGTCAAAGACAACCTATCCCAACCTAACACAACGTAACATTGCCAAACGTAGCCAAACTCTACCTTACTGGCCGGCACCACTATTGCTGGCCTCCCCATGGACGAGCAGAGTACAGTGGGGCGATGCAGAGCACAGAAGTCCTCCGAATAGCAGTGCATTGCACGAAAGTCGAAGCTATCGTATCCCAACCTAACGAATCGTAACCCAACCAAACGTAGCCTAACACACCCTATCGTGCCATGACCACTAGTGCTGGCGAACCTAGAGTCGAGCAGAGTATACTGGAGCACAGTAGAGCGCACAGATCCACCGAATAGCAGTTTATAGCGCAAAAGCCAGAGCGATCATTATCAAACCAATCAAAACTTAACCCAACCAAATGGAACCTAACTCACACAAACGTGCCACCATCACCATTGCTGGCCTCCACAGAGACAAGCAGATGCTAGTACAGCAATGCAGAGAGCTGATATCGGCCAAATAGCCGTGTACAGTCCAAAAATCAAAGCTACCCTATCCCAACCGTACCATGCGTAACATGACCGAACATTTTCTATCTCAAACTAACGTACCGAGACCACTATTGCTGGCCTCCGCAGAGCTACTCAGAGCATATGTGAGCACAGTAGAGCGTAGAAGTCGGACGCATTGCTGTGTGTAGCACAAAAGTTATAGATGTCCTGACGAAATACATACTAACCTAACCTAACCGAACGTAACATGACAAAACCAAACGAGCCGCGGCTAATACAGCTGGCGTCCCCAGAGACAAGCAGAATATTACAGACCACAGTAGAGCACAGAAGTGCATATAAGGTCGGTGTTGACCCCATAAGTCAAAACTACCATAACCTAGTCGAACGTAACCTAACCTAAACGAACGTAATCAAACTCGACCTAATGTGCCGCGACGAGTATTGCTAGCCACCCCAGAGCCAAACTGAATATACTGGAAGACAGTAGAACGCAGTAATTCACCTCACCGCAGTGTATAGCCCAAAAGTCAGAGATATCCTGCCCAAACACATTATATCCTGACATAAACCAAATGTAATATGACATAAATAAACGTGACACGACCAATATTGTTGGCCTCCCCAGGGACGAGCAGCATATAGTAAAACAATGTAGAGCGCAGAGAACCACCGAATAGCAGCTCAGAGCACAAAAGTCTAAGCTATCCTATCGTAACCTAACCAAACGTAACATAACGAAACGCAACATAAGGTAGCCTAACGTGCCGAGACCACTATTGCTGCAGCGACCATAGCCAAGCAGAGTACACTAGATCACAGTAGAGCGCAGAAATCAGCAGAATAGCAGTGTGCAGCGCAAACGCCAAAGCTATACACACCTAGACCGAACTAAAATGACCGAATCGAACGTAGCATAGCACAACCTAAAGAGCAGATGCCAGTATTTCTGGCGTCCCTAGAGCCAAACAGAACATATTAAAGCAGAGTGGAGAGAAGAAACGCACAGAATAGCAGTTCATAGCGCAAGAGTCAATGCTATCCTAACCTAACCTAACCGAACGTAACATGACCAAACGAAATTTAACTCAACCATACTTGCCGAGACAACTATTGCTGCCTTCCCTAGAGACAAGCAGAACATGCTAGAGCATAGTGGGGCGCAGAAATCCACCGAATTGCAGTGCATAGCACAGCAGTATAAACTATCCTATCCTTACCTAGCCTAACCTAACTTAACCAAACGCAACCTAACTTAATCGAACATGCCGCGGCCCCCATTTATGGCCTCCCGTGAGACAAGCGGAGTACAGAAGAGCAATGAAGTACTCTTGAAACAATCGCAACGCAGTGTAGAGCACAGGAGCCTATGCTTCCCTATCCAAACCTAACCGAACGTGGCATACCCAAACGCAACGTAACTCAGCCAAACGTGCCGAGAACAATTTTGCTGGCCTCACAATAGCCAAGCAGAGTAAACTAGAGCTCAGTGCAGCACAGGAATGCACAGAACATCAGTGTATAGCACAAGAAGCCATACCAATCATGACCAAGTTTATCCTAACCTAGCCAACCCGAACGGAAGTCAACTCAATCAAACGTGCCACGAACGTTATTGCTGGCGTCTCCAGAGACAAGCAAAATATATTAGAGCACAGTAGTGCGCATATGTTCACCGAAGAGCAGTGTATAGCGCCAAAGCTAAATCTGTCCCTTTCTAGCATAGCCAACCGTGATACAACCAAACGTAACATAACTCAAAGTATCGTGCAGAGACCGGTATTGCTCTCCTCTCCAGTCCAAAGCAGAGCGCGCTAGAGCGCAGTAGAGTGCAGGAATCCACCGAACGTCAGTGTACAGCACGAAGGCAGGAGCGACCCTAACCAAACATAGCCTAACCTAACCTAACCAATCGTGGCATAACCAAACGCAGCCGAACACATCCTATCGTGCCATGACCACTATTGCTGGCATACCCAGTGTCTAGCAGAGTATACTAGAGCACAGCAGGGCGCAGAAAGTCAACAAACTGCAATGTACAGCACAAAAGCCAAAGGTATCCTACCCTAGTCAGACATAGCCTAACCTAGACAAGCAGAGAGTAACTGAACCTAACCTGCTGCTACCACTACTGCTGGCTTCCCAATAGACATGCTGAGTAGAGCACAGAAGTCCATAGGATATCATTGCTGAGCACATAGTCAAGGCTATCATAACCCAACCCAGCCAAACCTAACCAAACTAACTACATACACTAGAGCGCAGTAGGGCGTAGAAGTCCACAGTATAGCATCGCATACAACGAAAGTCAAATCGGCCCAAACCTAACCCAAGCTAGCATAACGCAGCCAAACGTAACATAACTCAACCTAACTGGCCGAGACCCCCATTGCCGGCCACCCCAGAGCCAAGCAGGATGTACTAGAGCACAGTAGGCCGCAAAAATCTGCCGCACTGAAGTGTAAAGCAGAAGAGTAGAAGGTATCCGAACCTAACATGACCTAACCTTGCCCAACCAAACGTATCCTAGCCCAACCAAACGTAATCAGTCCCAACCTAACGTGCCTATTCCACTATTGCCGGCCACCACATCGCCATGCAGGCCATATTAGTGGCGAGTAGAGTGCAGTGGTGCTCTGAATGGCAATGTATGTTACGAAGGTAAAAGGTGTCCCAACCTATCCCAAACAAACCTAATCCAACCAAACATTGCCTGACGTAAAATAACGCGTCGCTGCCGCTATTTCTGTTATCCCCAGAGGAAAGCAGGGTATACTAGATCACAGCAGTGCGCAGAAATCCTCCGCAGAGCAGTGTACAGCGCAAGAGTCAAAGATACCCTCTCCTAACCTAACCAAACATAATGAAACCAAACGTAACATAACTCGACATAACGTGCATAGATATCTGCTGCTGAACTTCCCAGAGCAAAGCAGAATAAACTAGAGCACAGTAGACCTAAGAAGTCCGCCGAACGGCAGCGTATACCGCGTAAGTCATAACTATCCAAGCCTAACTCAAACTATCGCAATGTAACCAAACGTAACCTAACTCAACCTATCGTGACGAGACAACTATTACTGGCCTCCCCTGAGTCGAGCAGAGTATAGTAGAATAAAGCAGAGCGTATAAACCCGCCGAATGGCAGGGTGTAGCTCAAATGTCAATGCCACACTGTCCTACAATATCCAAACGTAGTGTAACCAATCGCAATATCACCTAACACAACGTGCCAAGACCACTATTGCTGGCCAGCCCAGAGACAAGCGGAAAATACTAGGGCACAGCAGAGCGTAGAAAGCCACCAAATTGCAGTGTATAGCACTAAAGTGAAAGGCATCCTAACCTAGCTTATCCTAACCTAACCAAGCCAAACGTAACCTATCCCAGCCAAACGTGCACGACCGTTATTACTGGCCTGCCCAGATTCAAGCAGATGCTACTAGAGCAGCGCAGCGCACAGATATCTACCAAATAGCAGTCTATAGTTCAAAAGTCAAAGCTATCCAGACCTAACCTAACTAAATGTAGCATAACCAGACGCATGCTGACTAGGACTAACGTGCCGAGGACAGTACCGCTGTCCTCCACATAGCAGAGTAGAATATACAAGAGCACTGTGGAGCGAAGGAACCCACTGAATATCAGTGTAAAACGCAAAAGTCAAAGCCATCCTGACCAAATGTAGCCTTAACTAACATAGCTAAACGAAAGCTAACTCAACCTATCATGCCACAAGCGCTATTTCTGGCCTGCCCAGAATCGAGCAGAGTATAGAAGGGCAATGAGGAGCGCAGAAATCCAATGAATAGCAGTGTGAAGTACAAAAGTCAGATATATGATATCCTCACCTGATAGAACTAATCATCTCCGAACGAAGTTAACGCAACCAGACGTGCCCGCACCATTATTGCTGACCACCCCGGATCAAAGCAGAACACATTAGTGCACAACAGAGCGCAGGAATCCACCGAACAGCAATGTATAGCACGAAAGTCAAAGCCAACCTTTCGTAACCTAGCATATCGTAACATATCCAAATATAGTATGACACAAAATAACGTGACGCTACCACGATTGCTGTCCTCCCAGATTCGAGCAAAGCATAGTAGGGCACAGCAGAGCGCAGAATTTCACCGTATAGCAGTGTATAAGACGAAAGACGAAGCTATTCATACCTTACGCAGACAAACATAACCAAACCAAACGTAACATAACTAAACCCTACGTGCCGAGACCACCATTACTGGCCTCCACTGAGTCGAGCAGGGTATAGTAGATATATGTAGGGCGAACACGTCCAAAGAATCGCAGTGTACAGCACCCAAGTCATCCCTACCCTATCGTAACTCATCCAATCGTAATATAAACGAACGAAACATAACTTAACCTACCACAATTGCTGACCTCCACAGAGACAAGCTGAACATATGTGAGAACAGTATAGGGCTGAAGTTCAACGATTGTCGGTGCATAGAGCAGGAGATGAAGCTACCCTTTCCAAACTTAACCAATCGTAACATAACCGAATGTAACATATCTAAATGCAACGTGCCCCAGCCAATTTTGCTGTCCTCGCTAGCGTCAAGCGGAGCATAGCACAGTAGAGCGTGGAAATCCGCCGCATTGAAGTGCAAAGCTGGAAAGTAGAGGACTTCCCATCCTTACCTGACCTAACCTAACACAACCAAACGTAAACCATACCAACCTGTCGTGGCTAGGCCACCATTGCTGACCTCCCCGTCGCAAAGCATGGCACGCTAGAGGACAGTACAACGCAGTGGACCATATGACGGCTGCGTAGAGTACGAAGGTCGAAGATATCCCATCCACACCCATGCAAACATAACCTAATCGAACGTAAAGTCGCTCAAGGTAACGCGCCGCGGTCACAATTTTTGGCATTCCCAGATGAAAGCAGGGAATATTAGATCGAAGTACAGCGCAGAAATCCGCAGCATGGCAGTGTATAGCACAAAAGTCGAAGCTACACCAACCAAACCCAACCAAACCTAACACAAGCAAACGTAACATAACTCAACCTAACGTGACGAGAGCAGTACTCTTGGCGTCCACAGAGACAGGCAGAGTGCGACAGTGCTCAGAAGAGCGCAGGAGTCCGTAAAATAGCAGTGTGTAGCACAAAAGCCGAAGCTATCCTATCCAAACCTAACAAAACGTAACTTAACCAAACGTAATATAACCCATGCTAACGTGCCGAGACTACAATTGCTGGCCTCCCGAGAGTCGGGCAGGGTATATTAGAGCAATGTATAGCGCAGGAATCCACCGAAGTACACCGTATAACACAAAAGCCTAAGCAACACTATCCTAACATAGCCAATCGTAACATAACCTATCGCAACCTAACACCGCCCAACATGCCGTGAGCAGAACTGCTAGCCTCCACATAGCCACGCAGAATATAATGGAACACAGTAGAGAGCAGAAATCCAACAGATAGCGGTGCAATGCACAATTGTCAATGCCATCCTGAGCAAACTTATCATACCCTAACCTTGCCAAACGTAACCAAACCCAGCCAAACGCACCACGGCCACAGTTTCTGGCCTGCCCAGGGGCAAGCAGAGGCTAGTAGAGTAATGTAGGTTGCAGATACCGACCGAAAAGCAGTGTAGAGCACAAAAACGAAGCCATCACCAACTAACCAAACCTAACCTAACCAAGCCAAGCCAAGCCTTGCTCAACCTATCGCGCCGTGACCACTATTTCTGGTCTCACTGGTCTCCGCAGCGCCAAACAGAGCATACTAGAGCACAGTCGCGCGCTGAAATCCACCGTATAGAAGTGTATGTCACAAAAGGTACAACTATCCTGTCCTAACCTGAGCAGACGTAACGAAACCCAACGTAACCTAACGAATGCTGACGGGCCAGGACCACTGTTGCTGCCACCGCAGAGCCAGGCAGAACATATTAGTGGAGAGTAGAGAGCAGGGATCCATAACATCGTTGTTCATAGCAGAATAGCCGTAGCTACCATATTCCAACACAGCCGAACGTAACATAATCGAACGTAGCATAGCTCTACCTATCGTGCCGAGACCACTATAGATGGCCTCTGCAGCGCCGAGCAGAATATACTATATGAAAGTAGAGCGCACAAATTCACCGCATTGCAATCTATTGTAAAGAAGGCAAAGATATCCTGGCCTTACCTATCCAATCATGACATAACCAAATGTAACCTAACTCAACCTAAAGTGCCTAGACAATTATTGCTGGACTCCCGGTCGCCAGGTCGATCACATTAGGGGAGAGCAGGGCGAGGATGTCCATTAAATGGCAGTATATGGCACAAATGTCAAAGATATCCCAGACAAACCAAAACACACCTAATCTAACAAAATGTAGCCAAACAGAAAGTAACGCGCCACGGCCACTATTGCTGCCCTCCTCAGGGCAAAGCAGAACATATTAGGGCAGAGTAGAGCGCAGTAATCCGTAGAATCGCGGTGCACAGCACAATAGTCGGAGATACCCTATCCTAACATAAGGAAACGTTACATAGCTGAGTGCAGTCTAGCTCCACATAGCGGGCCTGGACCACTATTCCTTGCTTCTCCAGATCTAAACAAGATGTGCCAGGGAAAAGTAGAACGCACTGACACACCGCATTGCTGTGTACAGCACAAACGCCAAAGGTATCCTAACCTAACCCAAGCTAACATTACCTTGCCCGACATGGACGAGCTGAACGTAACGTGCCGCGACCACTATTGCTGGCCTCCACAGGGCTAAGTAGATTAGAGTGGAGCACAGTAGAGGTTAGGTATCCACAGAGAGACAGTATACAGCACGAAAGACAAAGCTATACGAACCAAACATAACCAAACCTAAAGTAACCGACCGTAACACAACTCAACCAAACGAGACGTGACCACTATTCCTAGCGACCCCGAAGACAGCCAGATTGTGATAGCGCAATGTAGAGCGCAGAAGTCCATGGAGTAGCATTGTCTTGCTCCAAAGTCAACGATATCCCAAACTAATCCGACGTAAGGTAACCAAACCAAGCGTAATGTAACTCAAAATATCGTGCCGCGACCACCATTGCTGGTCTCCTCAGAGACATAGGAACACATCAGGCGGGAGTAGGGCGCAGAAATCCGTGAAATCGCAGTGTATGGCGGAAAAGACAAAGCTGTCCAAACCTAAACCATTGAAACATAAGCTAACCAAGCGTAATCCAGCTCCGCCTTACATGCCGCGGCCTCTGTTTCTGCTCTCGCCAGAGAGAATCAGAGCATATTAGATCACAGCAGCGCGGAGAAATCCATCGAATGGCAGTGTACTGCACAAAAGTCTAAGCTATGCTCTCCTAGCCTGATCAAACGCAGCATAATTAAACGTAACGTGTCAAAATCAGGGGTGCCACGACCATTATTGCTGGCCTCACCAGAACCAAGCAGAGTATATCACAGCACAGTAGAACGCTGAAATATTCCGAATGGTAGTGTATAGCCCAAAGTGAAAGCTACCCGAACAAAGCATAGACAAAGCTAGTCCAACCAAGCGTAGCATGACAAAGCCTAACCCGCAGCGACCCATATTCCTGGCCTCCACAGAGACAGGCAGAATATATTAGATAAAAGTGGAGCGCAGAAATCAATAGAATGTCAGGGAATAGCAGAAAGGTCAAAGACATCCAAACGTAACCCATGCTAACCTAATCTAGCCGAACATAACATAACTCAAACTAACGTGCCGCGGCCACTGTTTCTGGCCTCCCCATAGCAATTTAGGGCACATTAGAGCACAGCAGAAAGCAGGAATCCACAGAAGAACGGTTCATATCACGAAAGTCACTGAAACAATAAAGTATGTTCTCAATAAGGTACATACGTAGCTCGAAGGTCGAACATATCCTATCCCAACCTAGCAAAACGTAACATAACCAAGAGCAACATAACTCAACCTAACGTGCCGAGACAGCTATTTTTGCCTTCCCCAGAGCCATATTGGACTTACTAGAGCACAATAGAGCCCTGATATCCACCGAGTGGCGGTGTACAGCACAAAAGTTAAAGTTATCCGGACCAAACTTAGCCTGGCCCAACCTAATCGAACGTAAGCTGACTCATCATACCGTGCCGAGACCACTATTGCAGGACTTCCCAGTGGCAAGCTGAAAATATTAAAGCACCGTAGGGATAGGAAATCCACCAAATACAAGGCTATAGTACTAAATTCAAAGCCATCCTCTCCTAACATAACCGGCCGTAACATGAACAAACGTAACCCAACTCAACCTAACGTGCCGCGACCACTATTGCTGGACTCCACAGAGTCAAGCGGAATATGTAAGTAGAGAGTAGGACGCAGAAATCCACATAATCGCTGCGTATATCGGAAAGGTCCAAGCTACCCATGCCTAACCCAAACAAACTGGGCATAACCAAACATAGCCTGACTACACTTATCGTGCCGACACCGCTATTGTAGCCCTCCCCAGAGCCAAGCAGGTCGTACTTGAGCACAGTAGAGCGCAGAAATCCACCGAAAAGAAGTCTGCAGCACAAAAGTTAAACCTACCCTGGCCAAACATGGTCTAACTCAACGTAACACAATGTAACCTGACACAACGTTACGTGCAACGCAACCATTTCTGGCATTCACAGAGCCAAGCTGGAAGCATTAGAGCTCTGTATTGCGCAGAAATACACCTAATAGCAGGCTATAGTACTAAAGTCACAGTTATCCTCTCCAAACATCGCCAACAGTAACATAACCAAACGTAACGTAGCGCTAACTAACATGCGGAGACGCTATTGTTGCCGACCAAGGTGCCAGGCATGACATACTAGAACATAGTAGAGCGCAGAGATCTACCGAATAGCAGTTTACAGCACAAAAGTTATAGCTGCCTTTACCAAACTTAGCCTAAGCCAGCCTAACCGAACGTAACCTGACCTAACATAACGTGCCGAGACCACTATGAATGGCCATCGCAGAGGGAAGCTGAAACTATTAGAGCACAGGAGGTAGCAGAGGACCGCCTAATACCAGACTATAGCACAAAAAGCCAAAGCTATCCTCTCCTAACCTAACCAATTGTAACATAACCAAGCGCAACCTAATCCAACCTAACGTGCCGCGACCACCATTTCTGGCCTCCCAAACGCTAAGCAAAGCCCATTAGTGTATTATCAGCACAGTCGATCACAGACATCCGCCGGGTTTCACCGTATAGGAAAGAGGTCAAAGATAACCTAATTCAACCTGACATAACCTAACGCAACCATGCGTTGCATAACACAGCGTAACTTGCGAAGACCACTATTGTCGTCTTCCCGGATTCATGCCGAACATATCAGGTCACCGTTTAGCGCCGCTATCAGCCGAAGAGCAGGGAAAAGCGCAAAAGGGTAAAGTAGCCTCTCCTAACCTAACCAATTGTAACGTAACC
>NW_016911054.1:0-4611 GCF_001483705.2 Eufriesea mexicana
ATCTGTACCGACTCTCAGAAGGAGAGCCGGTAGACTTCCGTGGTATACCCCCACGTTGGGTTACAACAATTAACTTTGCATGCTGTCACGGGCCTACTTTCTAGAGAGGCTGCCAAAGGATCTGCCCGCGAACTTGGAAAAATTAGGAACGGGGACCCTTTCGGGAGGCGATCTTGGCCGCACTCAGTAGTGCGCTCGAGGAAAACCGCGCGAAGGTGTCGCCCCGGGTCTACTTGCGTAGATCCCGCCCCGCGCCCTACTACGCAATAGCGCAGCGAGGACTCGCACCGCCTGGTGTAAAGTGCCAGGCAGGCTAATTTATCTCTTCAGCTGGCAGCTGCTTCGTTAATGTTTAAAATTGTTTTCGTGGCACTAGGCCGTGTCTTGGTTTAAAATTGTACTAGCCCATAGGGCTTGGTCATGTCGTAAAACTTTATCAGCCCGGGGGCAGTCAGGTAGTAAAATAATAATAAATAAATAAATAAATAAAAAGGTAAAATATGTTTGTCCGACATTAAAATATATAAAAATATATAAAAGCATAAGTCAATGTATAAGAAATAAATAAATAAATAATTAATATGTAAATAATTTCTTAGATAATACATAAGTAACAACTTATGTAATTTTTTGATTTCTATTTGACTATATTATATAGTCATAATCCATAAATTTATTAGCAATTTCAATTGACGATCGGAGGGCTATAAGTGATATCGTTTTGATATCTTCGGCACGTAGCCCCAGGGTTTTGAGGTTTCTCGCAGTTGCTGGGGGTATAGCTCCTCTGCTTCCAACTACAATCGGCAGCACTTCCGCTCCTTCTCTATTTAATCTTTGTTTGGGGTATTTAGCGGTATCTTTATATTTTTCCATCTTGTCTTTCGAAGCCTTTTTGAGGCTATCCTTATCTTCATATCTTACCGTGACGTCGACGACCCGAAGCCTCTTATGGTCGTCAATGACCAAATCAGGCTTCTTCAGCTCGCCGACGACACTTATGGTAGCCTCCTTATATACCGCGTGCTTTTGGGACACTTTTTCCTCAATTATGTTTACTATTTCGTTGTGCCGCCGAATTCTAGATGGTTTTGTAAATATACAATTACCCAGAATATGTGCCAATGTTTCAATTTGACCCTTACACCGTCTACAGATCGGGTCAATCTCTTTGTTCGCTCTTTTCAGGGCTACTCTTGTGCCGTAAGTATTCGTTCTGAGTTTAAGGGCGTCGATGTATCTTGATGGTTTTAGTAGCGATGGCGTGTAAAGCCATGCGTTGATGTTGCCGTACTTATCATTAGAGAAACTATCGACGCCCTGCCCTTGGGATGAGAGAGCTCCCCATCTCTCTGTATGCCCCTGTTGGAGGCTTGCGCGCATCTTTTCAATCTCCTCACCAGTTGTTGGCCATTCAATCCGTAGAGACTTAGCATATTTCATTATTATGTCTTTCTCTTTTTGATATGCCTCTCGAACTGCTGTATCTTCACTGTTCATCATACAGAGGCCGCTTTTTAATTTTGCAATTCTCACTATGTTTGCCACTTTTTGTATTCCGAGTCCACCATTTACTTTACTTGAATATATTATCCCATCCGTCGTAGACGGATGTAGGTGGAGGATTTGCTTAATAATCTGTTTTGTCTCGTGGTCTATGGACTCAAGAATACGTAGTGGTGGCGAGCTGGCGACCATTTCGTGTATAAACTTTGGCAACAAGTGAGTTCTTATAAGATTGACCTTCTGGTGAGGTTTTAACTTCATTTTCGCAACGTTTCTCAGACTTGCCATTATTTTGTCGGTATTGATGCACTGCAAGCCCCTCCAGGGGCTGATAGTCACCCCGAGGTATTTAAAAATATCATCAGGGCCCGAGAATGGAATAGCCTGGCTTCTAACTGTAAGCCTCGGGTCCTGTATATGCCATGTTTTGCTTCTACGGACGACCCGGAACGCCGAGCACTTACTAGCTTGAATGGACATGCCGAGCTGCCTCAGATACTTGTCCAGCATCTTTAGCTGCTCGGCTGCCTCACTCTCGCCCGCGCCCAGCAAAACCAAATCGTCCGCGAAGGCTAATACGGAGACTCTCTCCTCTCCCATCATTACGCCCTCCGTCATCTCTTCAATTGATCCGATGATCGGATCTATAATTGTATTAAATAACAAGGGGGACAGGGGGTCTCCTTGTTTGACACCCCTTTTCAGATCAATTTCTAAGTCGTCCTCCCTTGTTCTTATTTTTGTCTTGCAGCCGTCATACATAGAAGAAATGTATTTGCTGACGGCTGCCGGAATTCCTTTCAATTTTAGCCCATCCCCAATAGTCGCATGAGGCACGGTATCGAATGCCTTAGAGACGTCGACGATCGTGACCACCCCACCGCTACGCTCCTTCATTTCAGTTAGTGCTCTGCTTAATACTGCGATGTTATGTTTACATCCGTCCTCGCGGGTAAACCCTTTTTGCCGTTTGTGGTTTTTAATGTGCCATCTTAGTCTCGTATCTATCATAGACGAGAAAATTCTACTCATTAGTGAGCCAATAGTTATTGGTCTCCAGTTTGTTATATCATTGGTCTCCTTCCCCGGCTTTGGTATTAAGGTGGTGCGGTTTTGGCACCATTGCCGTGGGAAGTACATGTATAGCATGAGTAGATTATAGAACTTCGTTAATACGTGCAGAGCTCCCTTTTTTCGCAGGTGGGCCTTAGTCACGCCATCGACGCCGGGGGCTGTGTCTGTCTTCATCTTTTTCATTTTATTAATCAACTCGACTATTGAGATGGGTCTCCATATGTCCTCTATTGGTGTAGGCTGACTCGGGCCCCCTCCGAGTTTCGGGATACCTGTGGTTGGTCCAAGACTTCCCCACAGGTTTCCGTAGAGCTCTTTGATATCGGCTCTATCGGGAAGCTTCACTTGCTTCCCTGCCTCCAGACCTACACCTGCGACCGCCATATCTACTAACTTTCGAGGGCACTTATTATATAATTCCTGGTATCGGGAGTACTCAAATTTGGAGAGGCGAGTGCGGTCGCTTTCCTTCCTCCTGGATCCTTTGCCTGTTCCTTTCTCGCCTCTCCTTCTGCCGCCAGTTCCTTCGGCAGAGCCCTCACATAATTTTCTAGTTATTAGTAGTAATGTCTCCTCGATACCTTCAAGATCCGGCTCTCCTCCATTAGCCATCTCTATTATTTTATTTTCAATTTCGTAGAGGTCGTTTTCTACCTCTAGCCTTTGTGAGTTGATCTCTGTCACAAAGACTGCCTTCCACTCATTATTTATAGCCTCAGCCGGGCTTAGGACCTCCTCCGTGGCCGAATCATAATTTGAAGAAGAGCCGGTGCTCTTGTCCGCCTCTTTATTTCCCTTAGGGGGTAGGAGCCTCCGCCTATCACTAATTTGTTTTAACGTTTTGTTCGGGATATACTCCCGAATCTTTACGTTGGGAAATCTTTCTTTGCGATACCTTTCATCCAACGTAGCTAAAAGGTCTATCTCCTCCTTAGACCATACGGCGGCTCTAGTTGTGCGTACCGGCCTGGGATTTACGGTTTCCGCTCGTTTTATATTTCTAATCCCAGGGTGTATTAGTCTTTCGTGTTGGGACAGGCCAATTTTTGTGCCGAAAGTGCTTCCACATAATAAGCATTTGTGCCCCTCAAAGTTTTCTGGCCTTGGGCCTTTACATTTCGGAAGGTGGCACCTACACCCATGCAATTTATCAAACGTCTTTTCGCATGACGCGCACCTCCACCATACTTTATGCTTTGGGTGTGCCAGCCTCATATGTTCGGCCCATTGACTCTCTTGTAGAAAGCGCTTTTTACTTCGAGTGCAGGCCGCACAACTAATTACCCCACTAAGGGGCAGATTGATAAATATTTCTAATTCATGTTCCAGGGACTTGCCGGGGTCATCAACAGTGGCCCTCCTGTCAGCAGCGGAAGAATCCGCCACAGGAGTCCCAGGGCCGGGGACTCCTGCGTCCGAGGCTCCATCCTTATTTGTATTCTCCATTTATTCAGGTACGTATATATACCTATTACAACTTATCCATTTAAGCCCAACTCAAAAGCCAAAATACTCGCCAAGTCGTCAACAAGGGTCCATCCGTTTGTCAATGTCGGCGGCCCCCGGGTCATCCCGCCCCGGTGTGCTCCTCAGACTAACTAATATACTTCGTTTCGTTCTTATGACTAGGCGAACGCGGCGGCACTCTTCACAGCTCCGGCGACACGCCGGTTCCTCCCGTTCGAGTTTCACCGGCGTATCGCTTTCCTCCCCTGGAGTTCTACCGGCGTATCGGTTTCACTCCAGGAGAATCCAACAACACACCGGCTTCCATCTTCCGGGTCTCATCAGCGTATCACCTTCCCCTTTCTGAGCGCCACCAGCGTATCGCTTTCATCATTAGCCAATGGCCAGGATCCCCAAGGATCGCGGGCGCGTCCCCTGGGGATCCACTTTTTCTGACACCTCTTCGACTAAATTTCATTACGAATAAAAGGCATACCGGCCCCGTTGGTCTGGGCCGGTATCTAGCACGTCTACGCCATATATAAAACACAGCGAAGACGCGTCGCCATGTTGTACAATGTACAT
>NW_016911055.1:0-2992 GCF_001483705.2 Eufriesea mexicana
ATATCTTTCACTTCCGTGCTATACATTGCTATATGCTAGCTTGCTGCGCTCTACTGCGCTCTAATATACCTTGCTCGACTCTGGAGACCCAGTGGTCGCGACACGACAGGATGTATTACGCTACGCATGGTAATGTCACGATTGGTTAGGTTAGTATATGTCAGCTTCGACTTTTGTGCTATACACCGCTATTCAGAGAATCTCTACGCCCTACATTACTCTACTGTACTCGGCACGATTCTGAGGATGCCCGTAATAGTTGCCTCGGCAAGATAGGCTTTCTCAGGCTACGATTGATTTGGATATGATCGGTCGAGTTAGGTTTGGACTGCTTTGACTTTCGTGGTATAGATATTTTTTCGAAGGACTGCTGCGCTTCACTGTGCTCTGGAATGTCCTGCTTGGCTCTGAGGGGGACAGCATTAGAGGTCTCGGTTCGTTAGGAATAATCAGGTTACGCATGGTTAAGTCACGCTTCGTCAGGTATGGATAGGGTAGCTTTGACTTTTGTGCTATGCACTGCTCTAAGTTGGATTTCTGCGCCCAACTGCACTCGAGTATGTTCTGCATGTCCCTGGGGAATCCAGCAATGGTGGTCGTGGCACGATAGTTTCAGGTAGGCGACGGTATGGTAGGTCAGGTTAGGTTAGGTTTGAATGGGATGGCTTTGACTTTTGTGGTGTACACCGCTATCCCTTGAATTTCTGCGCACTATTGTGCTCTAATATGTTCTGCTTGGCTCTGAGAGGCCAGCAATGATGGCCTCGGCACGCTAGGTTGTGTAATGTTACGCACGGCTTTTCTAGGTTAGGATGAGTTTGGTTAGGGTAGCCATGACTTTTGTGCCATAGACTGTTATTCGGTCGTTACCTGTCCACTACATTTTTCAAATAACATCTGCTTGTCTCTAGGGTGGCCAGCAAAAGCTGTCGCGACAGGTATGTTTAGAATAGGTTACGCTCTGCTGCGTTAGGTTTGGCTATGCATGGTTAGGGTGGCTTTAACTTTTGCGCTCAACACCGCTGATCGGCGGATTTCTGCGCGCCACTGCGCTCTGGTATGTCCTGCTTGGCTCTGGAGAGGCCAGAAATTGTGGTCGCGCACGTCAGGGTAAGTTAATATACGCGGGACATGTAACGAATCTCTAGGTTAGGAGAGGGTAGCTATGCCTTTAGCGCTGTAGTCTGCGATCAGGCGGACTCCTGCGCCTGCAGTGCTCTAATACTTTCAGCTTCGCCCAGTCGAGGCTAGCGGCTGTGTTCGCGGCACGATATATGGAACCAGGTTACGCACTGCTAGGTTGGGTTAGGCCATGTTTGTTTAGGATAGCTTTAACTTATACGCTGCAGGCTGATCTTCGGCCGACTTCTACACACTACTGTCCTCTAGTATGTCCGGCTTGGCTCTCGGGAGAGCAGCAACAGCGTTCTCGGCACGTTACGTTAAGTCAGGCCATGTTTGGTTTTGATCGTTTGGTTTGGGTTAGACCTGGGTGGCCATGAATTTTCTGATATACACAGCGATTATATCGATTTCTGCGTTCTACTCTCCACTAATATGTTCCGGTTGGCCATGCGGAGGCCAGGAATAATGGTCGCGGCTCGTTTGGTTATGATACGTTTGGTAACGTTAGGAGAGGATATCATTGACTTTATTGCTAGAGCCTGCTGTTAGGTGGATTTCTGTAACCTACAGTGCTTTAATATTTTCAGATTGGCTCTGGGAAGGCCAGCAATGATGCTCTCGACACGTTATGTTGTGTCAGGTTACGTTCTGTTTGGGTGGGTTTTGCTATGTTTGGTCAGGATAGCTTCAACTTTTGTGCTGTACGCAGCTGTTCGGTGGATTTCTGCCGTCTACTGTGCTCTAGTATGTTCTTCTTGGTTGCGGTGAGGGCAGCAATAGCGGTCTCCGCACGTAATGTCGAGTCAGGTTACGCGCGTATAGGTTGGTTAGGCCATGTTTGGTAAGGGTTGCTGTAACTTTTGTGCTGTACACTGCTATTCGGTGGATTTCTACGCTCTACTATGATCTGATACGTCCTGCTTGGCTTTGGGGATTGCAGCAATGGCGGCCTCAGCACGTTAATTTGACTTATCTTACGTTCGGTCATATTACGGTTGGTGAGGTTGGGAGAGGATGCCTTCGACTTTAGTGCTATAGTCTGCTATTAGGTCGATTTCTGCCCGCTACATTGCTTTAATATTTTCAACTCGGCCCTGGGATGGCCAGCAGCAGTGGTCGCGGCATGTTATGTTGAACCGCGTCACGTTCGGTTAGGTTGGGTTGGGCAATGTTTGATCAGGGTAGCTTTAACTTTTGCGCTGTACGCTGCTATTCGGTGGATTACTGCGCTCCACTGTTCTCCCGTATGTCCTGCTTGGCACTGGGGAGGGCAGCGATAGCGGCCTCGGCACGTTAGGATGAGACATGCAATGTCTGTGTATGTTCTGTTGGTTTGGGTTAGGCTTGGGAAGCTATGACTATTCTGATATACACGGCGATTATATGGCTTTCTGCGTTCTCCACTCCACTATTGTGCTCTGCTTGACTCTGGGGATGCCAGCAATAGTGCTCGCGGCACGTTAGCAAAAGTTATGTTACGCTGGGTTATGTTAAGTTCGGATAGGTTAGGAATGGATAGCATTGACCTTTGGGCTATATCCCTCTATAAGGTCGACTTCTGCGCCCTGCAATGCTCTTGTCTCTTCGACATAGCTCTGGGAATGCCAGCAAACGTGGTCTAAGCACATTATGTTGAATCAGGTTGCGTTCGTTTATGTTGGGTTGTAAAAAGTTTGGTCACGGTAGCTTCAACTGCTGTGCTGTACACTGCAATTCGGTGGTTTTCTGCAATCTACTGTGCTCCAATATGTCCAGCTTGGTTCTGGGGAGGGCAACGATAGCGGTCTCGGCGCATTAGTTTGAATTAGGCTATGTTTGATTATGTTCTGTTAGTTTGGGTTAGGCATGGGGAGCGTTGACTCTTCCG
>NW_016911055.1:3511-29409 GCF_001483705.2 Eufriesea mexicana
TCCTCTAGTATGTCCGGCTTGGCTCTCGGGAGAGCAGCAACAGCGTTCTCGGCACGTTACGTTAAGTCAGGCCATGTTTGGTTTTGATCGTTTGGTTTGGGTTAGACCTGGGTGGCCATGAATTTTCTGATATACACAGCGATTATATCGATTTCTGCGTTCTACTCTCCACTAATATGTTCCGGTTGGCCATGCGGAGGCCAGAAATAATGGTCGCGGCTCGTTTGGTTATGTTACGTTTGGTAACGTTAGGAGAGGATAGCATTGACTTTATTGCTAGAGCCTGCTGTTAGGTGGATTTCTGTTCCCTACAGTGCTTTAATATTTTCAGATTGGCTCTGGGAAGGCCAGCAATGATGCTCTCGACACGTTATGTTGTGTCAGGTTACGTTCTGTTTGGTTGGGTTTTGCAATGTTTGGTCAGGATAGCTTCAACTTTTGTGCTGTACGCAGCTGTTCGGTGGATTTCTGCCGTCTACTGTGCTCTAGTATGTTCTTCTTGGTTGCGGTGAGGGCAGCAATAGCGGTCTCCGCACGTAATGTCGAGTCAGGTTACGCGCGTATAGGTTGGTTAGGCCATGTTTGGTAAGGGTTGCTGTAACTTTTGTGCTGTACACTGCTATTCGGTGGATTTCTACGCTCTACTATGATCTGATACGTCCTGCTTGGCTCTGGGGATTGCAGCAATGGCGGCCTCAGCACGTTAATTTGACTTATCTTACGTTCGGTCATATTACGGTTGGTGAGGTTGGGAGAGGATGCCTTCGACTTTAGTGCTATAGTCTGCTATTAGGTCGATTTCTGCCCGCTACATTGCTTTAATATTTTCAACTCGGCCCTGGGATGGCCAGCAGCAGTGGTCGCGGCATGTTATGTTGAACCGCGTCACGTTCGGTTAGGTTGGGTTGGGCAATGTTTGATCAGGGTAGCTTTAACTTTTGCGCTGTACGCTGCTATTCGGTGGATTACTGCGCTCCACTGTTCTCCCGTATGTCCTGCTTGGCACTGGGGAGGGCAGCGATAGCGGCCTCGGCACGTTAGGATGAGACATGCAATGTCTGTGTATGTTCTGTTGGTTTGGGTTAGGCTTGGGAAGCTATGACTATTCTGATATACACGGCGATTATATGGCTTTCTGCGTTCTCCACTCCACTATTGTGCTCTGCTTGACTCTGGGGATGCCAGCAATAGTGCTCGCGGCACGTTAGCAAAAGTTATGTTACGCTGGGTTATGTTAAGTTCGGATAGGTTAGGAATGGATAGCATTGACCTTTGGGCTATATCCCTCTATAAGGTCGACTTCTGCGCCCTGCAATGCTCTTGTCTCTTCGACATAGCTCTGGGAATGCCAGCAAACGTGGTCTAAGCACATTATGTTGAATCAGGTTGCGTTCGTTTATGTTGGGTTGTAAAAAGTTTGGTCACGGTAGCTTCAACTGCTGTGCTGTACACTGCAATTCGGTGGTTTTCTGCAATCTACTGTGCTCCAATATGTCCAGCTTGGTTCTGGGGAGGGCAACGAAAGAGCGCCATAGTCTGGTATTAGGTGAGTTCCTCCGCACCACAGTGCTCTAATATTTACAGCTTGGATCGGGGAAGGCCAGCAATAGCGGTCTCGGCACGTTATGCTAAGTCAGGTTACGCCGGGTTATGAGTTAATACTTATGAGTTAATTAAGTATGAGTTAAGCCATGCTATGATACGTCCTGTCGGTTTGGGTTTGGTTTGGGTAACATTTACTTATCTGATATACACTGCGGTTTTATGGATGCCTGCGTTCTACACTCCACTAATGTGCTCCGCTCGAATCTGTGGAGACCAGCAGAAGTGGTCGTGGGACGTTAGGTTGAGGTTGGTTACGCTTGGTTATGTTACAATTGGGTAGGCGTGGAGAGTGCAGCTTTGACCTTAATTATATATTCGGCTATTAGGAGGACTCCAGAGTTCTACAGTATTTCAATATTTTCAGCTTGGCTATGGGAAGGACAGAAATAGTGTTATCGGCTCGTTATGTTGGGTCAGATTACTTTCGGTTAGTCTGGTTTACGCAATGTTTGGAAAGGAGAGCTTTAACTTTTGTGCCGAAGACTGCTATCCGATGGATTACTGCACTCTACAGTGCTCTAGTATGACCTGCTTGGCTCTCGGTAGGGCAGCAATAGCGGTCTCGGTGCGTTAGGCTTGATTATTCTACGTTTGGCAATGTTCTCTCGAAACGGTTATGCCTGGGACGCTTTGACGTTTCTGATATACATTGCGATTCTATTGATTTCTGCCTTATACTCTCCATTATCGTGCCCTGCACTGCTCTTGGGAGGCCAGCATTAGCGGTCGCGGCATGTTAGGTTGAGTTACATCCTTTTCGGTCATGTTAGGGTAGCTTTGGGCGGATTCCTGCTCCCTTCAGTGCTTCAGTATGCTCAGCTTGGCTCTGGGAAGGCCAGCAATAGCGGCCTCGGCATGTTATGTTGTGTCAGGTTATGTTCGATTAGTTTGCGTTAGGCTTGGTTTGGTTAGAATATCTGCAACTTTGGCGCTGTACACACCTATTCGGTGGGTGTCTGCGATCTACAGTGTTCTAGTATGCCCTGCTGCGCACTGGGGTCCGCAGCAATAGCGGCCTCGGCACGTTGGGTTGCGTTATTGTATGTTTGATAATGTTCTGTTGGTTTGGTATAGATTTGGGTAGCATTGACTATTCTGATGTACACTGCGATTCCATGGATTTGTGCGTCCTACTCTCCTCTAACGTGTTCTGCTTGGCCCTGCGGAGGACATCAATTGCGGTTGCGGCACGTTAGGTTGTGTTAGGGTATGTTAGGTTATGTTACCATTGAAAAGGTTAGGAGAGGATAGCTTCGACTTTAGAGCTCTAGTCTGCTATTAGGTGGATTTCTGCGACCTACTGTGCACCAATATTTTCAACTTGGCTCTGGTAAGGCCAGCAATAGTGGTGTAGGCACGTTTGGTTTAGTTGTGTTGCGTTTGGTCATGTTAAGTTTGATCAGGTTACGAGAGGATGGCTTTGACTTTAGCGCTATAGTCCACTATTGCGTGGCTATCTGCGCCCTACATTGCTATAGTGCTTTCAGCATGGCTCTGGGAATGCCAGCAATAGTGGTCTCAGCTCGTTATGCAGAGTCAGGTTACGTTCGGTTAGGTAGGGTTAGGCTACGTTTGGTTAGGACGGATTTAACTTTTGCGCTGTGCGCTGCTATTCGGTGGACTTCTGCGCTCTACTGTCCTCTATTAAGTTCTGATCGACTGTGCGGAGGCCGGAAACTGTGGTCGGTGTGCGATGGGTTGAGTTATGTTATATTATCTGCTTCGATCTGGGAATGCCTGCAATAGGGATCCCGTCTCGTTAGATTTGGTTTTCCTACGTTTGGTTAGGTTTTGTTTGGTCAGGTTTGGTTAAGGTATCATTGACTCATGTGTTACACACTACCATTTGGTGGCTTTCGGTGCTCTACTCTGCTCTAGTATACTCTGCTTTGCTCTGGGGATGCCAGCAATAGTGGTATCGGCGCGTATGGTTATGTAATGTAGCGTTTGGTTATATTAGGCCTGGTTAGTTTAGGATATGATAGCTTCGACTTTTGTGCAATACACCGCTATTGCTTGTGTTTCTACAGACTACGTTGCGCTGAAATACTCTGCTCGGCTATGGGGAGCCCACTAATAGTGGTCTCGGTCCGTTAGTTTTAGATAGGCCACGTTTGGCTACGTTAAGTTTGCTTGGGTTAGGTATGGATGCATTTGACCTTCGTGGTATTGACTGTTGTTCGGCGGATTTCTGCGCTCTACTGTGCTCTGGTAGGTTTTGCTTCGTTTTCGGGAGACCAGAAATAGTGGTCTCTGCATGTTAGGTTATGATATAAAACGTTCGGCTATGCTACGCTTGTTAAGGTTAGGAGAGGGTACATTTGACCTTTACGCTATACACCGCTATTCGTAGGATTCCTGCGATCTACTGTACTCTAGTCTACTCTGCTTGGCTCTGTGGATAAAGGCAACAGAGGCCTCTTCGCGTTAGGTTGAGAAAAGCAATCTTCCGTTGTGTTACGTTTGGCTATGTTGGGATTGGATCATTTCGACTTTCGCGCTATGCACTGCGTTTCTATGGACACCTGTGCTCCACTCTCCTCTAATACGTTCTGCTAGGCTCTAAGGAGGGCAGCAATAGTGGTCTCGGCACGTTAGGAATAGTTGCGTTTCCTCCTCTCTCGATACGTTTGTTCCGGTTGCGAGAGTATAGCTGCGATTTTTGTGCTATACACTGCAATCGGGTGGATTCCTGCACTTTATATTGCTCTACTATGCTCTGCGTGAATCTCGGTAGCCCAGCGATAGTGTGACAGCCGGTAAGGCTGAGTTATAATACGGTTGGTTATGCCACGCTTGTTCGGGTTTGTGTAGGATAAATTCGATTTTTGTGTTATACAACCACATTCGGAGGACTTCTGGCAACTAGGTTGCTCTAATATGCTTCGCTTGGCACTGAGAAGCCAGCGACACTAATCTCGGCACCTCATGTTGAGCTATGGTACGTTCGGTTAGGTTAGGATAGGACACGTTGGACTAGGATTTCTTCCACTTTTGTGCTATACAAGGCAATGCGGAGCATTACAGCGCTCTACTAAGCTCTAGCATATTCATCTTGATACTGGGGAGGCTAGAAATATCTGATGTTGAGCTGCGAGCGGTCTGGTTATGTTAGGTAAGGTAATGTTCGGATAAATTTAACTTTTGTGCTTTTCGCAGCAATGTGGTTGACTTCTGCGCTCTACTGTGCCGTACTATATTCTGTTCGGCCCTGGGGAGGCCAGCATTAGTCCCGGCACGCTATGTTGGGTTACGCTGCGTTTGGTTAGGTTAGGTTATGTCAGGTTATGTTAGGATATATTCGACTTTCGTGCTATTCGCTGCAGTGCGTAGGATTTCTGCGTACTAGTGTGCTCTGGTGAAGTCTACTTGTCCCTGTGGAGGCCAGCAACAGTTGTCGCGTCATGTTAGGTCGAGTAAGGTTACGCTCGGTTTTGTTACGTTTGGTTAGTTTAGGATAAGCTACATTACCTTTTGCCATATACACCGCTGTTCCGTGGATGTCTGCGCTCTAATGTGCTCTAATATGCTATCCTTGGCACTGGATAGGCCAGCAATGTCGGTCTCGTCACGAAATGTTTGGCTACACTACGTTTGGAGAGGTTAGGTTAGGTCATGCTATGTCTGGATATGTTTGACTTTTGTGCTATAGGCTGCAATGGGTTGGATTTCCGCACTGTGTTGTGCTGTGGTATATTCTGTATGCGCAGGCCAACAATGGTGATCACGGCACGATAGGTTGAGCTACGCTACGTTCGCTTATGTTACGTACGGTGAGGTTAGGGTGAGATAGTTTTGACTTTTGTGCTATACACTGCGGTCCACCGTTTTCTGCGCCCTACTGCGCTCTAATAATTCCTGCTTGGCTCTGGGGCGGCCAGTGATAGTGGTCTCGGCGCGTTAGGTTTAGGTAAGCTACGTTTGCATATTACAAGCTGGGTTATGTCAGGACAGAGTAGCTTATATTTCTGTGCCATTCAATGATATTCGGTGGATTTCAGCGCCCTACTCCGCTCTAATATGTTCTGCTTGGCTCTGGGGTGGCCAGTAATATTCGTCTCGGCACGTTAGGTTGAGCTATGCTACGTTTGATTATATTACGTTTTGCGACGTTAGGATAGGATAGTCCAGACACTTGTGATATTCACTACTACCCTCTGATTGCTGCGCCCTACTTCGTTCTAGTATTTTCTGCTTGTATCTCGGAAGGCCAGCAGTAGCAGGCTTGGCACGTTATGCTGTGTCCAGTTACGTTCGGTTGGTTGGGTTAGGATATGCTTTAACAGGATAGCTTCAACTTTTGTGCAGTAAACTGCTATTCGGTGGATTTCTGAGCCCTACTGTGTTCTAGTACGTCCTGCTTGGCTATTGGGTCGGCAGCAATATCACTCTCTACTGGTTATGCTTATGTAGCCTACGTTTGGCTACGTTCTGTTGGTTAGGGTTAGGTTTGGGGAGCTTTGACTTTTCGGATAAGCACAGCGATTGAATGGATTTCTGCATTCTACTCCCCACTAATGTGTTCTGCTTGGCTGTGGGAGGCCAGCAATAGTGGTCGCGGTACATTAGCTGGAGTTAGGTTACCTTTGGTTACGTTACGGTTGGTTAGGTTAGAACAGGGTGTGTTTGACTTTAGTGACCTAGTCTGCTATTATGTGGATCTCTTGCGTCCTAGTGTGCTCTAATGTTTTCAGCCTCGCTCTGGGAGGGACAGCAATGGTGGTCTCTGCACGTTACGTTGGGTCACAGTTGGTTCGGTTAGGCTGGATTAGGCTAAGTTTGATTAGGATAGATTCACCTATTGTGCCGTACACTGGTTTTCGGTGGGTTTTCGCTCACTCGTGTGCTCTAGTATGATCTGCTTGGCTCTGGGGATGGCAGCAGCTGCAGTCTCGGCACGTTAGGTTGAGCTGGGCTCTGTTTGGATTTTTTATGTTGGTTTGGGTTAGGTTTGTGTAGCTTTGACTTTTCTGATCTGCACTGCCATTCTATGTGTTTCTGCGCTCCACTCTCCACTAACGTGTTCTGCTTGTCTCTAGGGAGGACGGCAGTAGCTGTGTCGGCACGTTAGGTTGGGTTAGGCTACGTTTGGCTATGTTCTGTTGGCTTGGGTTAGGCTTGGGTAGCTTTGACCCGTTTGATGTACACTGCGATTCTACGGACTTCTGCATACTACTGTCCGCTAGTGTGCCCTGGTTGGCCCCGGAAAGGATGGCAATAGCGTTCGCGGCACGTTAGCTTGAGTTCTGTTACGTATGGTTATGTTACGATTGCCTTGGCTTGGTGAGGGTAGGCTTGAGTTTAACGCTAGTGCGTGCAACTAGGCGGAAGTCTGCGCCACACAGTGCTGTAATACTTTCAGCTTGGCTCTGGTAAGGACAGCAACAGTGGTCTCTGCACGTTACGTTGGGGCACAGTACCTTCCGTTAGGTTGGGTTACGCTAGGTTTGGTCAGGGTAGCTTCCACTTTTGTGCTGTACCCTGCTATCCGTTGTATTTCTCCGCTCTACTGTGCTCTAGTGTTCCCTCGCTGGCTCTGGGGAGGGCTGGAATGGTCGCCTCGGCACGATAGGTTCACCTGGCTATATTTGGCTATGTTGCCTTCGTTTGGGTTAGGCATGCGTAGCTCCGTCTTTTCCGATATACTCTGCGATTCTATGGATTTCAGCGTTCTGCTCCCCACTAGTGTGCCCTGCTTGGCTCTGGGGAGGCCAACAATATTGTTCTCGGCTTGTCAGTTTGAGTCAGGTTACCTTCGTACGGGTTACGTTAGAATACCTTCGTCTTTCTCGACATAGGCTGTTATGTGGTTGATTTCTGCGCTCTACTGTGCTCTGCTATACTCTGCTCGACACTAGGGAGGACAGTAATAGAGTTCGCGGCACGTTAGTTTGGTTTAGGCTACGACTGGATGTGTTACGTTTGGACCGGGTAGGAGAGGGTAGCATTGATTTCTGTGTTATGTACGCATATTCGGCTGCCTTCTGCTACATACTGTGCTCGAATATGATCTGACTGTCGCCTGGGAGGCCAGCAATAGCGGTGTCGGCACGTCAGGTTTAGTTTGGTTATGTTCTGGTAGGTTATGTTTGTTCGCGTTTGGTCTGGATCGCTTCGACTTTCGTGGTATACACCGTTATCCGATGGACTTCTGCTCTCTACTGTGCTCTAGTATGCCCTGCTTTGCTCTGTAGAGGCCACAAATAGTGGCCTCGGCACGTGAGTTTCAGTTAGGTCACGTTTTGGTTCAGTTATGCTTTGTGTTTGGTACGGATTGCTTTGACTATTACGGCAAAGACAGATATTCGGTGGGTTTCTGCGCTCTACTCTGCTCTACTATACTCTGCTCGACTCTGGGGTGGCCAGCTGTAATGGCCGCTGCGCGTTAGTTCGTGTTATTCTAAGTTTGGTCAGGTTATGTTAGTTTGGTTTATATTCTTACAGCTTTGACTAGCGTGGTGTACCCTGCTATTCGACGGATATATGCGCTCCATTTCGTTCTGCTATTTTCTGCTCGAAACTGGGGAGGCGGGCAATAATGATCTAGGCACGTTTGGTTGTATTCTGTTGCGGTTGGTTATGTTACGCTTGGTTATGTTAGGAGAGGGTACCTTCGACTTTTACCCTGTACACTGCTATTCGATGGATGTCTGTGCTCTACATTGCTGTACCGTACTCTGCTCGACTCTGCGGTGGCCAGCAATATTGGTCGTGACGCGGTAGGTCGATGATACGATTCGTTAGGCTAGGTTTGGTTAGGTTTTGCTATGGTGGCATTGACTTTTGCACTATAAACTACCTTTCGCCGAATTTCTGCGCTCAACTGTGCTCTATTATATCCTGCTTGTCACTGGTGGCCAGAAATAGTGGTTTCGTCCCGATAGGTTTAGTTAGTCCACGTTTCGTTAGGCTATGTTCGGTCAGACTAGGTTATAACACGTTTGACTTTTGTGCCACACGCTGCTACTTGAAGGCTCTCTGCCCTCTACTGTGCTCTAGCATATTCTGCTTGGCTCTAGAGATCTCAGCAATAGTGTTCGCGGCACGCTAGGTTAAGTTAGGACACGTCTGTTGAAATTACGCTTGGTTAGGTTAGGACAGGAGATCATTGACTTCTGTGATATACACTGTTAGTCGGAGGACTTCTGCGCTCTACTGCGATCTAACGCACTCTGTCCTGCTCTGGGTAGACAAGAAATAGTGGCCGCGGCTTGTCATGTAGTGTAAGTTCGCGTTCAGTTAGGTTGTTTGTTCGAGAAGGTTCGGATATCTCTGGCTTCTGTCCAGTACACAGTAATGCGGTGGTCTTCTGCTCTCCTCTGTGCCCCAATGTGTCCTGTTTGGCGCGGGGGAAGAAAGTAGTAGAGATTTTGACTCATTGGTTTGAGATAGGATGCGTTCGGTTGCGTTACGATAGCTTTGGTTATAACCGTATACACACTGATTTTTCCGCTACACACTGCGACCATATGGGGTTCTGAGCACCACGCTCCTCTAATATGTACTGCTTGACTCTGTGCAGGCCAGCAATGCTGGTCGCGGCAACTTAGGTTGAGTTATGTTACGCAATGTTAGGTTAGGTTAGGCAGGGTTCGGTTAGGATAGCTTTGACTTTTGCGCACAGCACTGATATCCTATGGACTCCTGCGCTCTACTCTGCTCTACTATGCCCCGTTCGACACTGGGAAGGTCAGTAATTGTGGTCGCGGCACGTTTGGTGGAGTTTGGTTACGCTTAGGTTTGATACGATTGGTTAAGTTAGGAGAGGATGCAATGACTTTTGTGCTCTTCACTGCAATGCGCCTGAATGCTGCGCTCTACTGTGCTCTGATATATTCTGATTGGCTCTGCGGAGGCGAGCAGTATTGGTATCCGCACATTACGTTGAGCCATGCTACGTTTGATTAGGTTAGGTTAGGTAAGGTTTGGTCAGCATATCTTCGACTTTTGTTCTACACTGCCCTTCGGTAGATTTCTACACTCCATATTGCTCTACTATACTCTGCTCGGCTCAGGGGAGGCCAGGAACAGTGGTCCCGGAACGTTCACTTGATTTGTGCTACGTTTGGCTGTGCTACGTTTGGCTAGTGTTGGAGATGATAGCATTGACTTTTGTGCCATGTAATGCTATTCGGCGGACATCTGCGCTATAGTGTGCCCTGATATGCTCTGCTCGGCTTTGTGAATGCCAGTAATGTTGGTCTCAGCACTTCAGCTCCACTTATTCTACGTTTGGTTATGTTACGTTTGGTCAGTGTAGGAGAGGGTATCTTTTACTTTTGCGTTATATACTGCTGTTCGGTGTATTTATGTGCCATGCTGTCCTCTAACATGCTCTGCCTGTCTCTGAGGACGCCAGCAATAGCGGTCGCGGCATGTTAGTTTCAGTTAGGCTATGCTTGGTCATGTTCCGTTGGTTTGGGTTAGGTTTCGGTAGCTTTGACTTTTTTGATATACACTGCGCTTTTACGGACTTCTACATTCTACTCTCCACGAGAGTTTTCAGCGTGGCTCTGTGGTGTTGAGCAATAGTGATCGCAGCGCGTCAGGTTGAGTTGGGATACGTTTTTATATGTTCTGATTGGTTAGGTTAGGAGAGGATACCGATGACTTTAGAACTATAGTCTGCTATCAGGTGGATTTCTGCGCCCTACAGTGCCCTAGCATGATCAGCTTGGCTCAGGGAAAGCTAGAAATGGTGCTCTCGTCACTTTACGTTGAGTCACGTTACGATCGTTTATGTTGGGTTATGCTTCGTTTGGAAACGGTAAATTTTACTTTTGTGCTGTACACTGACTTTCGGTGCATTTATGCAACCTACAGTGCGCTACCAGTTTCAGCTTGGCTCCGGGGTGGCCAGCAATTGTGGCCTCGGCACGTTAGGTTTAGTTAGGTTACGTGTGATTAGGTTATGTTTGTTAGGGTTAGGTTTGTATATCTCTGGAGTTCGCGGTATACACAGCTATTCGTTGGATTTCTGTGCTCGTCTGTGCTCCGGTACGTTCCGCATGGTACGCGGGAGGCCAGCAATAGTAGTCTGGGCATGTTTGGTTGGATTATGTTGCGCTTGATTATGTCACGTTTGGTTAGCTTAGGACAGAATATTTTCGACTTTAGCGCTATACACTGCTATTCGTAATGTAACTGCTCTCTACATTGCTCTACTCTTCTCTACTCGGCCCACGAATAGCCATCAATAGCGATCTCGGCACGTTCGTTGAAGTTATGGTACGTTTGATTATGTTTGGATTTGCTAGGACAGGATAGCTTTGACTTTTGAGCTGTACTCTTCTCTTCGTCGTACTTCTGCGCTCTATGTTGCTCTACTAAAATCTGCTCCACTCTGGGGAGGCCAGTAATAATGGTCTAGGCACGTTGCAGTGGGTTATGATCCGTTTCGTTGGGGTCCGTTTGCTTGGGATAGGTTTGGATATTCTCGTCTTTTTAGGCATAGACTGCTATTCGGTGGATTTCTGCGATGTACTGTTCTCGACAATGCTGTGCTCTACTCTGGGGAGGGCAACAATAGTGGTCGCTGCACTTTGCGCTGAGTTACCTTATGTTTGATTATGTTACGATTGGTTCGGGAAGGAGAGGTTAGCTTTGACCTTTGTGTTATACACTGCTATTCGGTGCATTTCGGCGCTCCACTGTAATCTGATATATTCAGCTTGGCTCTCGGAAGGAGAGCAATAGTGGTTTTGGCAAGCTATTGTGAGTTCGGCAACGCGCAGTTTGGTTAGGTTAGGTAAGATTAGGTTAGGATATCTTTGACTTCTGTGGTATAAACTGAAACGCCTCGGATGTCTGCCGCCTGATGTGCTGTTGTATGGTCAGCTTTGCTCTGTGGAGGTCAGCAGTAGCTGTGTCCGTCCGTTAGGTGGAGCTTTATTCCGTTTGTTAATGCCATGCTTGGATTGGTTAAAGAAGGGCAGCTTGACTTTAGTGCTAAACACTGCTGCTCGGCGAATTTTCTCGCTCGACTGTGATCTAATATGCACTGCTTTGACCTGGGGAGGCCAGAGATGGCGGCCGTGGCGCGTTAGTTAGGGTTAGGTTACGTTCACTTCTGCCAGGCTCGTTTGGTTATGTTGGGTTTGTTCGGGTTAGGTTCGAATGCCTATGACTTTTGTGATCTACACTGCAATGCGGTGGGTTTCTGCACCCTACTGTGATCTGCTGCACTCTGCTTAGTCCTGGGGAGGCAAGCAATAGTATTTGCGTGGCGTCATGTTGAGTTGGGCTTCGTTTGGTTATGTTACGCTTGTTCGTGCTATGTCTGCGTATCTTTGACTTTCGTGGTATACGATGCTACACGTTGTATTTCTGCGCTCTCCTGTGATCCGGTATTTTCCGCTTGGCGCTGGGTTGGATAGCAATAGTGGTCCAGGTACGTTATGTTGGATTATGTTGCGCTTTGCTATGTTACGTTTGGACAGGTTAGGATAGGTTAACTCGGACTTTTGCCATGTACACTGCTGTTCGGTGGATCCCGGCGCTCTACTACGCTCTACTATAATCTGCTCGACACTGGGGAGGCCAGCAGGAGTGGTCGCTGCACGATTGGTTGAGTTAGGTTACGTTCGGTTACGTCCGGATGGGTTAGGTTAGGTGCCGCTGGCTATGACTTTTGCGCTATTCGCTGCTATTCGGTGGAGTTCTGCACTCTGCTCTGCTCTAATATGTTCAGCTCGACTCTGGGTGGGCAGCAATAGTGGTATCGGCACGTTACGTTGAGTTAGGTTACGTTTGGCTGGATTAGATTTGGTCAGGTTAGCTTTGAATATCTTTGACTTTTGTCCATTACACTGCAACGCGGGGACTTCAGCGCTCTAATGTGCTCTAGTATATTCTGATTGTCTCTGTGGGAGTCACCAATAGTGGTCTTGGCACGTTAGTTCGGGATAGGTTTCGTTTGGTCATGTGACGTATTGTTAGATTATGCTAGGATAGCTGCGACTTTTGTGCTATACACTGAAATTCGTCGAATTTCTGCGCTCCACTGTGATCTGGTTTGCTGAGTTTGGCTCTGGGAAAGGCAGCAATTGTGGTTTCGTCACCTTATGCAGAGTTATTCTACGGAAGGTTGGGTTGGATATGATGTGTTAGTTTGGGTATTCGCTACTTCTGTGCCATACACTACAGCGCCGCTGTTCTCTGTGATCTACTGTTTTGTAGTATGTTCTGCTTGGCCCTGGTATTCCAGCAATAGTAGTGAAGGGCGGTTAGGTGTTGTTAGGATACTTCATGTTATGCTACGTTTTGTTGGGTTACGCTAGGGCAGCTTTGAGTTTCTTGCTTTATACTGCTATTCGCTCGATTTTTGCGCTCTGCTTTGATGTAATATGCTCTAGTTTGCACTGGGGATGCCAGAAACAGTGGCCCCGTCGCGCTATGTAGAGTTTGCTTACGTTTGGTTAGGTTAGGTTTGCTTGTATTAGGGTAGGGTATCTTTGACTTTTGGGCTTTACACTAAAGCGCCGTGGATTCCTGCGGTCTACTGTTCTCTAGTATGCTCTGCATTGCTCAGGGGTTGCCAGTAATAGAGGTGTTGGCACGTTACGTTGAGTTAGGCTACGTTTGGCGAGGTTATGTTATGTCAGGTTAGGTAGGCATATCTTTGCCCTCTGTACTTTACACTGCAATGCGGCGCGTTGCTGCGATCTGCTGTTCTCTGGTATATTCTGATTGGCTCTGGGGAAGCCAGTAATAGTGGTCTCGGCACATTAGGTTGAGATACGGTTTGATTATGCTACGTTTGCCTTGGTTTGGTTTGGACAGCTTCGACTTTTCTGCTGTACACTGTGCTTCTATGGATTTCTACGCTCTACCCTGCACTAACGTGCTCTGTATGAGTCTCTGGAGGCCAGCAGTACTGGTTTTGGCACGTTAGGTTAAGTAAGATTAGGTGTGGTAAGGTTAACTTAGGTTGGGTTAGGTTTGGCTAGAGACGACTGCTGTGCTCAACACTGATATTGTATGGACGTCTGTGCACTACTGTGCTCTATCATATTCCGTTTGTGTGCCGGGACGCCAGCAATCGCGGTCTCGGCACGTTAGGTTGTGCTAGGTTTCGTTTGGCTTGGTTACGTTTGTACGGGTTACGTTCGGATAGCTTTGGCTTCCTTGGCATGGTCTGTTATTCAATGGATTTCTGCCCTCCACTGTGCTTTACTATACTCGGCTCGACCCTGGGGAGAACAGAAATTGTTGTCTCGTCACGTAAGTTTGAGTTCGGTTACGTTTGGTTAAGTTATGTTTATTTGGGTTAGGTCTGGAAGTCTTTGACTTTCTTGGCATAGACTGCTACTCGATGGATATCTGTGTTCTGCTGCGCTCTACCATAATCTGCTCGACTCTGGGGAGGACATTAATTGTGGTCTCGTCACGTCAGGTTTTGTTATGTTACGTTTTATTTTATTAGACTTGTCTGCGTTAGGCTAGGACATCTCTGACTTCTGTGCAGTACAATGGAGAGCTGTCGCCTTCTGCGCTCTACTGTCCTCTAGTAGATTCTGCTTGTCTCTGCGGAGGCCAGCAGTAAAATTAGCTGCAAGTTAGTTTGAGTCAGTTTACGTATGTGTATGTTACGATTCGTTAGGTTAGGTAAGCTTATCATAACCTTTGCGCTATAAACTGCTATTCGGTGGATTTCTGCGCACCATCGCGATCTAATATGTTCTGCTTTGCCCTGGGGAGGCCAGAAATGGAGGCCGCGCCGGATTAGGTTGTGTTATCATATGTTCGGTTAGGGTAGGTTTGTTTGGGTTCGGTTAGGATATCTATGGCTTCTGTTCTGTACACAGTAAGGCGGTGGACTTCAGCACTCTACTGTGTTCTATCACACTCTGCATGTCTATGTGGGCGCTAGGAACCGTGGTCGAGGTACGATAGAATGGGATATGTTACGTTAGGTTAGGTTAGCTTTGGTCAGGTTTGGTTAGGATTTCTTTGAATTTTTTGCTATACACGGTTATGCGGCCGACTCCGGCGTTCTACATTGCTCTGATATGCTATGCTTGGCACCCGTGAGGCTAGTAATTGCGGTCGTTGCATGACAGGGTCGGTCACATTACGTATGGCTATCTTAGGTAAGGTTGGGTTAGGATATGGTACCTTTGACCTTTCAGCTATACACCTCAATTCCATGGATTTCTGCCATCTACTCTCTTCTAATATGTTCTGCTTGGATCTGTGGATGCCAACAATTGTGCTCGCTCCGCGTTACGTTGAGTGGGTTTACGTTCGTTTATGTTTCTTTTGGTTATGTTAGGCTATGACAACTTCCACCTTTGGGCTCTACACTGCTGTTCGGCGGACTTCTGCACTCTACTGTGCTCTGATATGCTCTGCTCTGCTGTCGGGTGGCCAGAAATGGTGGTCGTGCCTCGTTAGGTTGTGTTAGATTGCGTTTGGTTTGTTCAGGTCAGGTTGGGTGAGGTCAGGATATCTTTGAGTTTCTGCTGTACACTGCAATGCGGTGGATTTCTGCGATCAACTGTGCCCTAGAATGTTCTACTTGGCCCATGGGAATCCCGCAGTCGTGGTTCCGGCACGTTATTTGGAATTAGTCTACGTTCGGTATGGTTATGTTAGGTCAGGTTTGGACACTATATATTTGACTTTAGAGCTCTACAGTGCCTTTCGGTGGACTTCTGCTCTATATTGTGCTCTAAAATGGCCTGCTCGGTTCTGGGATGCCAGCAATACTGTTCGCGGCACGTTAAGCCGAGTTAGGTCACGTTCGGTTAGGTTAGGTTAAGTTGGGTTACATAAGGATCGCTTTGACTTTTGTGCTCATCATAGATATTCTATTGACTTCTGTGCTCTACTGTGCTCTATCATTTTCCGCTTTCCTCTGGGGTTGCCAGCAGTAGTGGTCGCGGCATGTTGGGTTGATTTATGGTACGTTCGGTTAGGTTATGCTGGGTTAGGTACGATTAGGATATCTTTGACTTTTGTTATATTCACTGCATTGCGTTCGGTTTCTGCGCTCCACTTTCCTCTCATATATTCTGCTTAGCACTGCGGAGGCCAGAAATAGGGGTCGCTGGACGTTAGTTTTGTGCTAGGTTATGTTTGCGCATGTTACGGTTGGGGGGGTTAGGTTTGCTTGGGTTAGAATAGGATGTCTGACATTTGTGCCGTACACTGAAATAATGTGGATTTCGGCACTCTACTGTGATCTAGAACGCCCTGCTCGTCTCTGGGGGCCAGGAATGGTGGTCGCTCCAAGTTGGGTTGTGATAGGCTACGTTCGGTTAGGGTACGTTAGCCATGTTTACGTCTGTGTAGCTTCGACTTATGCGCTATACAATGCCATTCGGCGGATTTCTGCACTCTACTCAGCTCTAATATATTCAGCTTGACTGCGAGGGCCGGTAATTGTGGTTTCGCCGGGTTAGCTTGTACTAGGTTAGGCGATGTTGCGTGAGGCTAGTTTGGGTTAGGTTTGAATAGCTTTGGCTTTCGTGGCATACAATGCTTTTCAGTGGATTTCTGCGGTCTACTGCGCTCTACTATACTCGGCTCGACTATGGAGAGGACAGTAATTGCGGTTTCATCGCGTCAGGTTGTGTCACGTTACGTTTGGTTAGACTTGGCTTGTGTGCGTTAGGATAAGATATCTCTGACGTCTGTGCAGTACACTGGAAAGCTGTTGTATTCAGCGCTCTAGAGTCCACTAGTGTATTCTGCTTGTGACTGCGGTGGCCAGCAGTAGAGGGCTCCGCACGTTAAGTAGAGTTACGTTGCGTTCGCATATTTCACGTTTGGTTAGGTTAGGGCAGGATACATGTGACTTTAGAGCAATACACTGCTATTCGGTGCATTTCTGCATTGTACTGTGCTCTAGTATGGTCTGCTCGGCTCGAGGGAGACCAACAGCAGTGGTCTCGGCACGTAAGGTTCAGTTAGGCTTCGTTTGGATAGGTTACGTTTGTACGGCTTACGTTCGGATAGCTTTGGCTTTCTTGGCATATACTGCTATTGGACGCATTTCTGCGCTCCACTGTGCTCTACCATACTCGGCTCTACTCTGGGGAAGATAGTGATTGTGGCCTCGTCACGTTAGGTTGAGTTTAGTGGCGTTCGGCTAGGTTATGTTTGTTTCTGTTGGGGGTGGGTAGCTTTGTCTTACTTGGAACAGATTGATATTCGTTGGATTTCTGCGCTCTCCTGTGCCCTACTACACTATACTCAACTATGCTTAGGCCGGCAATAGCGGTAGCTGCGCGTTGAATTCGTATGCTCTGCATTTCTCTACTATACCCTGCGAGACTCGCTCTGGGAGGGACAGCAATGCTGGTCTCTGCACGTTACGTTGGGTTAGGGTACGATTCGTTATATTACGAATGGTATGGTTAGAAGAGGATAGCATCGACTTTTGTGCTATACGCTGCCATTCGGAGGATTTATACGTTACACGTTGCTCTAATATACTCTGCTTCGCTATGGGTGGTCAGCAATGGCTGTGTAGGCCGCTTGGTGGTGGTAGGGTAAGTTTGGTTATGTTATATCATGTTATGTTAGGCTAGGACAGTTTTGGCCTTTGTGCCTCACACTGCTGTTCGGTGAATTTCTGTGCTCTTCTGTGCTCTAGCATATTCTGCTTTGCTCCGTGGAAGTCAGCAACGGCGGTCTCTGTTTGTTAGTTTGGTCTACGTTCCGTTTGGCTATGTTACGTTTGGTTCGGTTAGGACAGGATAGCTTCGACTTTTGCGCCGTGCGCTGCTGTTCGGTGCATCTCTGCGCTTTACTGTGCTCTATCATGTTCTGCCTGTGTCAGGAGATGCCAGCAATAGTGGTCGCGGCGAGTTGGGTTGTGTTACGCTTCGTTTGGTTTGGTTAGACTAGTTTGTGTTATGTCGGGGAATCTTTGGCTTTTCCGCCGTAAACTGCCATTATATGGACTCCTGCGCTCCACTCTCCTTTAATATATTTTGCCTGGTGATGTGTAGGCCAGGAATGGTGGCATATGCGCTTTAGGTTAGATTTGGGTACGTTCGTATATGTCACGTTTGGATATGTTAGGATGGAGTAACCTTGACTTTTATGCTGTATACTGGTATTTGGCGGACTTCTGCGTTCTACAGCTCTCTGGTATGTTCGTCTAGGCTCTGGGAAGGTCAGCAATAATACTCCCGGCACGTTTTGTTGGGTTAGGCTAACTTTGGCTAGGTTAGATTTTGTGACAGTTTATGTTGGGGTATCTTTGGCTCGTGTGCTGTACACTGCAGTCCGGAGGATTCCTGCGCTGAACTCTGCTCAAGTATACTTCGCTTTGCTTTTTGGAGGTCAGGAATGGAGTTCCAGGTACATTAGGTTGGGTTAGGTTGCGTTCCCTTATGTTACGTTTGGATATGTTAGGATTGGATAACATTGACTTTTCTGCAATGCACTGCTATTCGGCGGACTTATACGCTCTACTGTGCTCCAATATACTCTGTTTGGTTCTGGGAGACCAGCAATATGGTCTCGGCTCGTCAGACTTAGTGAGTCTACGCTTGATTAGGTTAGGTTAGGTGAGGCTACGTCATCATATCTCATACTTTTGTGCTGTACGCTGCTGTTTGGCGGCTTTCTGCGCTCTGCCGTGCTCTACTATATTGTGCTTGGCACTGGGGTTCCAGCAGTAGTGGTCGCAGCCCGTTATGTTGAGTTACTCTACGTTTCGTTATCTCATGTTTGTATGGGTTAGGCTTGGATAGCTTCTACTTTTCTGCTATACACTGCGATTCAATGGATTTCTGCGCAATACCTTCCCCAATGTCGTCTGCTTGGATCTGTGGAGACCAGAAATAGTTGCCGCGGCAGTATAGGTTGTGTTATTCTGCGTTTTGTTAGGCTAGGTTGGGTTAGGTTAGGTTATGGTATCATTGACTCTTGTGCCTTTCACTGAAATGCGGCGGACTTCTGCGCTCACCTGTGCTCGAGTATGATCCGCTTGGCTCTTCCGGGTTCAACAATAGTGGTCCAGGCACTATAGGTTGTGCTATGTTACGTTTGCCTTTGCTACGTTTGGATAGGTCAAGAAAGGATAACACTTACTTTTGTGCTATACACTGCTATTTGGCGGATTTATGCGCTCTACGTTGCTCTACTATACCCTGCACGACTATGCGGTGGACAGTAATCTTGGTCCCGCCGCGTCAGGTTGTGTTAGGTTGCGTGTGGTTAGATTAGGTTTGTCCGCGTTCGGTTAAAGTTTCTTTGACTTCTGTGATGTACATCGGAATGCGGTCGTCCTTTGCGCTCTACTGTTCTCTAGTATATTCTGCTTGGCTCTGAGGTAGCCAGCTATAGCGGTCACGGCTCGTTAGTTTGAGTTATGTTACGTTTGGTTATGACACGTTTGATTAGGTTAAGGCAGGGTAGATCTGACTTTTGCGCTATACATTGCCGTTCGGTGGATTTCCGCGGTTTACTGTGTTCTAATATGCTTTGCACGGCTCCGGGGGGATCGGCAGCAATAGTGGTCTCGGCACGCTAGATTGTGTTAGGTTACTTTTGGTTAGGTTATGCTTATTCGTGTTTGGTATGGATTGCTTTGACTTTCCCGGCAAAGACAGTTATTCCTTGAGTTTCCGCGCTACAATCTGCTCCACTACACTCTGCTCGTCTCTGGTGATGTCAGCAATAGTGGTCGCTGAACTTTAGGTTGCGTTGCGTTACGTTTGGGTACGTTACGATTGGTTAGGTTAGTAGAGGGTAACTTCCTCTTTCGCGCTATGCGCTGCTATTTGGTTCTTTACTGCGCTATGCATTGCCCCGCTATACTCTGCTCGACCATGGTGTGGCCAGCAGCAGTGGTCGTGACACGACAGGTTGAGTTAGGTTACGTTTGATTAGGCTGGGTTGGGTTAGGTTTGGTTATGGTGGCTTCGACTTTTGTGCTGTACACTGCCGTTTGTTGGTTTTCTGCGCCCTACTGAGCTTTAATATGTTCTGCTTGACACTGTGGAAGCCAGAAATTGTGGCCTCGGCTCGTTAGGTATAGATAGTCCCCGTATGGATAGGTTAGGTGAGGTAAGGTTAGGTTAGGAGGCATTTGACTTTTCTGCTCCACGCTGCTATATGGTTGCTCTCCGTGCTCTACTGTGCTCTAGTAAATACTGCTAGGCTCTGAGGGTTCTAGTAATAGTGGTGCCGGCACTTTCGGTTAAGTTAGGATACGTTTGACTATATTAAGTTTGGACATGTTAGGAGAGGATAGCTTTGACTTTTGTCTTATACGGTGCTATTCGGTGGCTCTCTGCGATCTACTGCGATCCATCATATTCTGCTTCGCTCTGGAGATTCCAGTTGGAGTGGTCTCGGCTCGTTAGGCTGTGTTTGGTTACGTATTGCTAGGTTATGTTTGTTTCTGTTTGGGCTTGATGACTCCGACTTTCGTGGTGAACACTGTTATTCGATGGATTTCTGCGCTCTACTGTGCTCTACTGTACTCTGCTCGACACTGGTAAGGACAGCAATTGTGGCCTCGCCAATTTGGTTTGGGTTAGGTTAAGTTTGGTTAGGTTAGGTTTGTCTGCGTGAGGTTTGGATAACTTTGACGTCTGTGCTGTACACCGGAATGCGGTCATCTTCTGCGCTCTACAGATCTCCGGTATATTCTGCATGGCTTTGGGGAGGACGGCAGTAGTGGTCTCGGCACTTTAGGTTGAGTTAGGTTACGTTTGGTTATGTCACGCTTGTTTAGGTTAGGACAGGGTAGATCTGACTTTCGTGGTATACACTGCTATTCGACTGATTTCTGCGCTCTACTATGTTCTGGCGTGTTCTGCTGGGCACTGGGGAGGACAGCAATAGTGGTCTTGGCACGTTGGGTTGGATTCTGTTTCGCTTGGTTATGTTATGTACGGTTAGGTTAGGATAGGGTAACTTTGACTTTTGCACTATAGACGGCTATTCAATGGTTATCTGCGATCCACATTGCTCTACTGTACTCTGGTCGATTCTGCGGTATCCAGCAATGGTGGTCGTGGGACGGTGGTTAGAGGAATGTTACGTTCCGTTAGGCAATGTCGGGTGAGGTTTAGTCATTGTGGCTTCGGATTTTGCACTATGAACTCCTATTCGTTGGATTTCTGCGCTCTAGTGTGCTCTAGTATTTTCTGCTTGTCCCTGGGGTTACCAGCAATAGTAGTTGCGGCGCGTTAGGTTAAGCTATAATACGTAATATCATATTAAATTTGGTCAGGTTAGGATAGGGGAGACTTGACGTTTGTACCCTCTACATTATTCTGCTACACTCTGCTGTACTCTGTGGATGCCAGCAATAGTGGTCTCTGCGCGATAGGTTTAGTAAATCCAAGTTCGGTTAGGTTACGTTTGCATGGGTTATGGTCGCATGGCTTTGACTTTCGTGATATACACTGCTATTCTGTGGATTCCTGCGATCTACTGTGGTCTGCCATGTTCTGCTGGGCACTTGGGTGGCCAGCAGTAGTGGTCAAGGCACAGTAGGTTGGATAATGTTGCGCTTGGTTATACCACGTTTAGTTTGGTTATGAAAGGGTAACTTTGGCTTTTGTGCCGTAGACTGCTATTTGGTGGATCTCTGAGCTCTGTAATCCTCTACTATGCTCTGCTCGACATTGAGGTGGCCAGCAATGATGGTTTCGGCACGAAGATTATTGTCAGGTTACGTCCGTTTTTGTTAGGTTCGTTTGTGTCAGGTGAGGATAGCATTGACTCTTCTGCCATAAAATTCCATTTAATGGACTTGTCCACTATACTCTCCACTAATATGTCCTGCTTGGCGATGCGGACGCCAGCAATGATGGTCTAGGCACGTTAGGTTCGATTAGCTTATGCTTGTTTATTTCGCGTTTTGCCAGGTTTGTATAGCATAACTTCGACTTTTGCGCTAAACGCTACCTTTCGGTGGATATCTTCCCTCTAGATTGCTCTCTGTACTTTTCTCGTTTCCTGGGAGGCCAGCAATAGTGGTCGCTGCACGACAGGTTGTGTCAGGTTGCATTCGGTTATTTTATCATTGTTTCGGTCAGGTTTGGATGGCTTTGATTTTCTTGGTACGGCCCGCTGTTCGGTGGACTTCTGCGCTCTACTCTGCTCTAAAATGCTCTGCCTCTCTCTGAGCATGCCAGCAATTGTGGGCTCGGCACGTTAGTTTGAGTTATGCTACGTTCGGTTAGGTTATGTTGGTTTTGGTTAGGTTTGGATAGCTTCGCCTTCCGTGTTATACACTGTTATTACGTGGATTTCCTCGCTCTACTATGCTCAACTATATTCTGCATGCCCGCGGGGAGTCCAGCAATATTGTTCGCGGCAAGTTATGTTGAGTTAGGCTATATTTGGATAAGTCCTGTTGGTTTGGGTTAGGCATGGGTAGCTTAGGCTTTTCTGATATACACCGCTATTCTATGGACTTCTGCCATCTGCTATCCACTAATATGTTCTGCTTGGCTGTGAGGATGCCAGCAATCGCGGTAGCTGCACGTTAGGCTATGTTAGCTTACTTTAGGTTATATTACGTTTGGCTACGTCAGGAGGTGATAGCTCCGTCTTTTGCGCTATACACTGCTATTCGGTAGGTTCCGGCGCGCTACAGTGCTCTAGTATGTTCAGCCTGTCACTGGGAAGACCAGCAATGGTGGTCTCGGCACGTTACTTTGCGTAAGGTTGCGTTCCTGTAGGTTAGGTTAGGCTAAGTTTGGACAGTACAGCTATTGCCTTTGTGCTATGCACAGCTATTCGGCTGATTTCTACGCTCCACTGTGCTCTTGTACATTCTGCTTCGCTAGGCGGAGGCCAGCAATAACGCTCTCGGAACGTTAGGCTGAGCCATGATGCGTTTGGTTATGTTACGTTGATTTATGTTAGGTTTGGATAGGTTAGGTTTGACTTTCGTGGTATAAACCGCTGTTCGAAGGAATACTGCGCTCTACTGTACTCTAGCATATTCTGCTTTGCTCTGTGGAGGTCAGCAATTGTGGTCTGGTCACGTTAGCTTGAGTTAGGTTACGTTTGGTTTTGTAGTGATCCTATAAGTTAGGCTAGGATAGCTTAGACCTTTGTGCTATACACTGCTATTCGGTGAATTTAAGCGCCCTACAGTGCTCTAGTATGTTCTGCTTGGTACTGTGAGGGCCAGAAATGTTGGTCTCGGCTTGTTATGTTGAATTTGAATGCGTTTGATTTCGTTAGGTTGGGCAGGGCTAGGTTAGGAGGGCTATGACTTATGTGTACAACACTTCTCCTCTGTGGACGCCTGCGTTCTACTGCGCTATATCACATTCTGCCTGTCTCTTTGGACGCCAGCAGTAGTGGTCGCGGCACGTTCGTTTGGGTTATGTTACTTTCGGCTGTGTTACGTTTGGTATCGATAGGATACGGTAGCGCCGACTATTGTGCTGTGCACTGCCATTCTATGCAGATCCGCGCTCTACACGCCTCTAGCATGTTCTGCTTGGTTACGCGGTGGCCAGCAGCATCGTCCTCGGCACGTTAGGTTGTGTTCGGTTACGTTCGATTATGGTAAGTTTGGTTAGGTTAGGATATGGCAGCTTTGACTTTTGTGGTATACACTGCGATTCTATGTATTTCTACGTTCCGCTCCCCTCCAATATGTTCTGCTCAGCGCTGGGGATGCCAGTAATAGTGTCCGCCGGACGTTAAGCTGAGAGCGGTTGCGTTTGGTTGTGTCAAGATTTGTTATGTTACGATAGCATAGCTACGACTTTTTTGTTGCACGCTGCTTTTCTGTGCATTTCTGCGCTCGACAGTGCTCTAGTATGTTCTGCTTGGCACAGGGGAGGCCAGCAATGGCGGTCTCGGCACTTTACGTGTAGTTAACCTACGTTTGGTTAGGCTATGTTTGCTGGGCTTAGGCTTGGATAGTTTTGTCTTTTCAGCTATACACTGCGATTCTGTGGATTTCTGCGCTCCCCTCTCCTCCAGTACATTCTTCTTGGACCTGCAGGGCCAGCAATTGTGGTCTAGGCACGTTGTGATGAGTAAGTCTACGCTTGGTTGGGTTGTGTTACATCAGGTTATGTTAGGATAACTTCGGCCTTTGCGATGTACACTGCAATGCCGTGGATTTCGGCGCTCTACACTGCTCTTATATTTTCTGCTTGTCTTTAGGGATGCCAGCAAGAGCAGTCGCTGCACGATAGGTTGGGAAACATTACGTTTGATTGGGTTATGTCGGGCTAATTTCGGTGATGATAGCAGCGACGTTCGCGCTGCGATCGCATTCGGAATATTACTGCGCCCTACTGTGCTCTACTATATTCTGCTATTGCCTAGGGAGGTCAAAAACAGTGGTCGCTGCATGCTAGGTACGGTTAGGTCACGTGCGGTTGTGTTACTGTTGGTAGGGATTAGGACAGGTTTGCTCTGGCTTTTGTGTTATACTCTGCTACTCGGAGGATTCCTGCGTTCTACTGTGCTCTACTGCATTCTGCTTGGCCATGCAGAGACCTGGAATAGTGGTCGCTGCACGTTATTGTGAGTTATGCTTCGTTTGGTTTGGTTGGCTTAGGTCAGGTTATGTTGGGATATCTTCGACTTTGGTCCTTTTCACTTTTATTACGCTAACTTGTGCTCTCTACTGTGCTCTACAATGTTCTGCTTGGCCCTGGCGAGGCCAGCAACTGCGGCCTCGGCACGCAGGTTTGAGTTATGTTACGTTTCGCATTGTGACGATTGGTTATGTTAGTATATGTTAGCTTCGACTTTTGTGCTGTACACTGCTTTCCGCGGAATTTCTACCTTCTACAGTGCTCTATTGTTTTCCGCTTGGCGCTGGCGTTGCAAGCAATAGTGCTCTCGGCACGTTAGGTTGAGTTATGTTACGTTCGTCTTCGTTACGCTTGGTCAGGTTAGGATAGGGTAGATTCGAGTTTTGTGTTGTACACTGCTATTCGGTAGACTACTGCGACGTACTCTGCTCTAATGTCTCCTGCTTGGCTCTGGTGAGGCCGGCAGTCGTGGCCGCGGCACGTTAGTTTGAAGTAGGTTACTTTTGGTTAGGTCAGGTTAGGCTCGGTTTGGTATGGAAGACTTCGACTCTGGGATGGCTATACTCTGACATTCGTTAGATTTCTGCACTCCACTGTGCCCTAATATGTTCTGATTTTCTCTGGGGAAGCCAGCAATGGTGGCCGCGGCTCGTTACGTTATGTTATCCTACGTTTGGTTAGGTTACGTTTGTATGTGTTAGGCTCGGATAGCTATGACTATTTGCTATACACAGCGATTAAATGGATTTCTGCGATGTACTCCCCCAAATGCGTTCCGCTTGTCTCTTGGGTAGCCAGCAATATTGGTGGCGGCACGTTAGTTTGCGTTATGTTACGTTTGGTTATGTTAGGCTTTGGTTATGTTTGGTCAGGATACCTTCGACTCCTGTGACATGAACTTCAATGATCTTCATTTCTGTGCTCTACTGTACGTAGTATATACTCCTTGGCTCTTCGGCAGCCAGCTACAGTGGCCCCCGCACGTTAGTTTCTGTTAGACTACGTTCGGTTATGTTACGTGAGGCTAGGATAGGACAGGATATCTTTTACTTTTTTTCTGTAAAATGCTTATTCGGCGGACATATAATCTCTGCTGTGCTATAATCTCAATGTGCTCTACTTGCTTCTGGGATGGCAACAATGATGGCCTCGGAAAGTTATCCTGCGATATCTAACGCCTGGTTTGGTTAGCTTCATTTGGGTTATGTTAGGATAGCCTTGACATTTTTTCTTGACACATCTATCTATGGACTCCTGCTCTCTACTCTTGTCTTATATGTTCTGCTTGGCGTTGGGGAGGCCCGCAGCATTGGCCTATGCGCAAAGGGTTGGGCTAGGTCACGTTTGGCTTTGTTACGTTCGGTTAGGTTGGGATACGTTAACTTAGGCGTTTGTGCTGTACACTGATATTCGGTGGATGACGGCGAACTTCACTGCGCTAGTATCCTCTGTTCGACTTTGGAGTGGCAAGCAATAGTGCTCGCAGTGCGATACGCTTAGTTTGGTTACGTTTGGCTAGGATAGGAAAGGCTATGTTTGGTAAGCATTTCCTTGACAGTAGTATACACTGCTATTCGGCAGATTCCTGCCCTCTACTGTGCTCTACTATACTCTGCTCGACTCTGCGGAGGCCAGTGATTGTGGTCCCGGCACGAAAGGTTGAGTAATGTTACGTTTGGTCAGGTTAGATTAGACTAGGTTAGGGGAGGATAGCATTGACTTTTAGGCTACGCACTGACATTCGGTGGATTTCTGCGCTCTACTGTGATTTAATATGCTCTGCTTTGCACGGGGGGCGGGGGG
>NW_016911055.1:30047-79349 GCF_001483705.2 Eufriesea mexicana
CGTTTGGTTAGGTTACGTTTGTATGTGTTAGGCTCGGATAGCTATGACTATTTGCTATACACAGCGATTAAGTGGATTTCTGCGATGTACTCCCCCAAATGCGTTCTGTTTGTCTCTTGGGTAGCCAGCAATATTGGTGGCGGCACGTTAGTTTGCGTTATGTTACGTTTGGTTATGTTAGGCTTTGGTTATGTTTGGTCAGGATACCTTCGACTCCTGTGACATGAACTTCAATGATCTTCATTTCTGTGCTCTACTGTACGTAGTATATACTCCTTGGCTCTTCGGCAGCCAGCTACAGTGGCCCCCGCACGTTAGTTTCTGTTAGACTACGTTCGGTTATGTTACGTGAGGCTAGGATAGGACAGGATATCTTTTACTTTTTTTCTGTAAAATGCTTATTCGGCGGACATATAATCTCTGCTGTGCTATAATCTCAATGTGCTCTACTTGCTTCTGGGATGGCAACAATGATGGCCTCGGAAAGTTATCCTGCGATATCTAACGCCTGGTTTGGTTAGCTTCATTTGGGTTATGTTAGGATAGCCTTGACATTTTTTCTTGACACATCTATCTATGGACTCCTGCTCTCTACTCTTGTCTTATATGTTCTGCTTGGCGTTGGGGAGGCCCGCAGCATTGGCCTATGCGCAAAGGGTTGGGCTAGGTCACGTTTGGCTTTGTTACGTTCGGTTAGGTTGGGATACGTTAACTTAGGCGTTTGTGCTGTACACTGATATTCGGTGGATGACGGCGAACTTCACTGCGCTAGTATCCTCTGTTCGACTTTGGAGTGGCAAGCAATAGTGCTCGCAGTGCGATACGCTTAGTTTGGTTACGTTTGGCTAGGATAGGAAAGGCTATGTTTGGTAAGCATTTCCTTGACAGTAGTATACACTGCTATTCGGCAGATTCCTGCCCTCTACTGTGCTCTACTATACTCTGCTCGACTCTGCGGAGGCCAGTGATTGTGGTCCCGGCACGAAAGGTTGAGTAATGTTACGTTTGGTCAGGTTAGATTAGACTAGGTTAGGGGAGGATAGCATTGACTTTTAGGCTACGCACTGACATTCGGTGGATTTCTGCGCTCTACTGTGATTTAATATGCTCTGCTTTGCACGGGGGGCGGGGGGCAGAAACAGTGGCCGCTGCGCGTCATGTATTGTTATGTTACGTTACGTTAGGGTAGGTTTGTTTTGGTTAGGACAGGATACCATCGACTTTTGTGCTGTACATACTTAGGCGGTGGACTTCTGCGATCTACTGTGCGATAGTATGTACAGCTTGGCCCTGGAGAGGCAAGTAATTCTTGTGTCGCCCTGTTAGGTTGGTGTAGGGCACGTTTGGTTTGATTGTGTTAGCTATGGCTAGGTTTGGGTAGCTTCGGATTTTCTTCTGTACACTGCTATTCGGCGGATACCTGCAATCCGTTGTGTTCAGCTTGTGTCTGGAAGTGTTCGCAGGAGTGGCATCGGAACGCTACTCTGAGTTAGGCTACGTTTGCTTGGGTTAGGTTAGGACGGATTAGGATATGGTATCCTTGACCTTTCTGCATTATACTACCATGCGGCGGACTTTTGCGCTCTACTGTGGCCTAGTATACTCTGGTTGTATCTGTGGAATCCAGCAATTGTGTTCTAATCACGTTAGGTTGCGTTCGATCACGTTTGGATATGTATGTTAGTTTGGGTTAGGTTAGCTTCTTCTTTCGTAGTACACACTGCTATTCGTTGCATTTCTGCGCTCAACTGTGCTCCGGTATATTCCGCTTGGCGCTGGGGAGGCCAGCAAAAGCGGTCTAGGTACGTTAGGTTGGATTATGCTGCGCTCGGTTATGTTACGTTTGGTTGGGCTAGGATAAGATAACTTTGACTTTTGCGCCATACACTGCTATTCGTGGAACTTCTGCTCCATACTGTGCTCTAATGTGCTCTGCTTGTCTCCGGGGATGCCAGCAGTAGTGGTCTCGACACGGCAGGTTGAGTTAGGCTACGTTAGGTTATGCTATTGTTGTATGCATTAGGTTTGGGTAGCTTTGACCTTGTCGGCAAAGATTGATATTCGGCAGATTTATGCTCTCTACTGTGTTCGGCTATACTCTGCTCAACTCTGTGGTGGCCAGCAATAGTGGTCGCTGCAATTTATGGTACGTTTGGCTACGTTAATATTTCTTGGTTTTGGAGAGGATAGCTTCGACTTTTATGTTATGCACTGATATTCGGTGGATTTCGGCGCTCTGCTCTGGTCTGATATGTTCAGCTTGGTGATCGCGGAGACAGAAATAGTGGTTTTGGCGCGTTATACTGTGTAAGGCAAGCCTTGGTTCAGTTAGGCTTGATGAGGTTAGGTTAGGATATCTTTGACATTTGTGCTATGCACTGCAATTCCGTCGGTTTCTGCGCTCTACAGTGCTCTCGTATATCCTACTTGGCTCTGGGGAGGCCAGCAATAGTGGTTTCGGCACGATAGGCTGAGATATGTAACGTTTGGTTATATTACATTTGGTTAGGTTAGGAAAGGATAGATCGTACTTTCGTGCTGTACACTGCCATGCCAAGGACGTCTGCGCCTTGCTGTGCTATAATATGCTCTGCTTGGCTCTGGTATGCCGGCAATTGAGGTCTCGGCACCGTAGGCTTTGTTAGGTTAAGTTTGGCCAGGTTATGTTAGTCCCGGTTGGTATAGGATAGCTCCCATTCTTCTGTTATACATTCCCATTCTTTGGGCGCCTGCGCCCTACTCTCCTTTAAAATGTTCTGCTTTGCGATGGGGAGTCAAGCAATAGTGGACATGGCTCGATAGGTTTAGGTAACCAACGATTTGTTGGGCTAGGATGGGTCAGGTAAAGTTAGTGTATCTTTGATATTTGTGGTATTCGCTGCTATTTGATGGCTCCCTGCGGTCTACTATGCTCTAGTGTATTCTGCCTGTCTCTGGGGATTCCAGCAATTGTGGTCCCTGCTCGTTAGGTTAAGCTTGGTTACGTTCGGCTTTATTACATTTGTAACGGTTAGGACAGAATGGCGTAGACATTTGTGATATGCACTGCTATTCGCTGGATTTCTACGCTCTACATGGTTCTGCTATACTCTGCTCGAATCTACGATGGCCAGCAATAGTGGTTGATGCACGTTATGTTAAGTTAGTGTGCGTTCGGGTGTGATACGATTCATTTGTCTCGGAGAGTACCTTTGACTTTTTTGCCATACACTGCTATTCGGTGGATTTCAACTTATAAACGGTGATCTGATACGTTCAGCTTAGCTCTGAGAAGGACAGCAATAGTGGTTTCGGCAAGTCATGTCTAGTTTGCTACGTTTGGCTTGGTTAGGCTATGTCAGGTTAGGTTGGGTTATCTATGACTCTGTGCTTTACATTGCAACGCAGATGATTTCTGTGGTCCGCTGTGCTCTAGTGTATTCTGCTTGACTATGGGGAGGTCAGCAATGGTGGTCGCGGCACGTTAGGTTAAGCTTAGACACGTTTGATTATGTTATGTTTGGTTCGATTAGTATAGAGTAGCTTAGCATTTTGTACCATACGCTGCTAGTCGAAGGATTTCTGCCCACCACTGTGCTCTAACATGTTCTGCTTCGATCTGTGGCGGCCAGTAATAATTTTCGCGGCTCGTTAGTTTTCGCTATGTTACGGTTCGTTGTGTTAGGTTAGGGTGGTTTAGTCAGTATTTCTTCGACTTTTGTGCTATACACGTCTATGCGGTGGATTTGTGCGCTCCACTTTGCTCTACTATACCCTGCTCGACACACGGCATGCCGGCGATTGCGTCCGTGGCACGCTACGTTTGGTTGCGCTGCGCTTGGTTAGGTTAGGTTAAGTTAAGTTCGGTTATGATAGCCTTGTCTTTCGTGCCATACACAGCTTTCGGTGGATTCTTGTGATATACAGTGCTCTACTACATTCCGCGTTGCTCTGGGAAAGCCAGGAGCAGTGGTTGCGGAACTTCATGGTGTGTTATGCTCCGCTCGGTTAGGTTATATTAGGTCAGGTTATGTTATGTTATCTACGGCTTTTATGCTATTCACTGTAGTTTGGTAGGTTTCTGAGCCCTACTGTTCTCCAGTGCAATCTGTTTGTCCCTGTTGAGGCCAGAAGTAGTGGACGCGGGACTTCCTGTTGACGTATGTTTCTGAGCCCTACTGTTCTCCAGTGCAATCTGTTTGTCCCTGTTGAGGCCAGAAGAAGTGGACGCGGGACTTCCTGTTGTGATATGTTGCATTTGATTCTGCGTATTGGCTATGTTAGGATAGGATAGCTCTGACTTATGTGCTACATAATGCGACGCGCCTGATTTCTGCGCTCTACTGTGTCCTAGCATATACTGGCTGGCTCTGGCGGTGCCAGCAAAAGTGGTCTCGACGCGTTGGGTTTAATGCTCTTATGCATGTCTATGTTACGCTTGGCCAGGTTGGGATGCGATAGCCTCGACATTTGCGCTGTACACTGCTGTTCGGGTGATTCCTATTTTCTAATGCAGCCTAGCATCTTCTGCTTGCCTATGGGGATGCTAGTAGTATTGGTTTCGTCACGCTACGTTGAGTTACACTACCTTTGGTAGGTTATGTTAGGGTATGTCTCGCTTTTGTCATTGCCACTGCAATGCAGTGGGTTTCCGCGCACCACTGTGCTCCAATACGTTCTGCTTGGCTCTGGGGAGGCGAGAAATTGTGTTCTGGTCACGTTTGAGTGAGTTTGGTTTCGTTTCGTTGGGTTCGGCTAGGAACGTTCGGTTAGTATTTCTTTGCCTCTTGTGCTATACACTGCAATCAGGGGGATTTCCGCGCACGGAATTGCTCTACTATAACCCAACCGACTGTGGAGTGGCGAGCAGTAGTGGTCGTGGCATGTTAGCTTTGGTCAGGTTACGCTTTACTTGAACAGGTTAGGTAATGTTTTGTTTCGATAGCTTTAGCTTCCGCGCAATATACTACTTTCATATTGATTCCTGCGATCTACTGTGCTCTACTACCTTCTGCTTTGCTATGGGGTGTCCCGGAGCAGTGTTCGCGGCACGATACGTTGACAGATGCTACGTTTGGTTAGGTTACGTTACGTCAGGTTATGCAAGGATATCTACGGGTTTTGTACTATTCACTGCAATACTGCGGATTTCTGCGATTTACTGTGCTCTAGTTCACCCTGCTTTTCCCTGTGGAGGCCAGCAGTAATGGTCTCGTCATGTGAGGTTGTGTTGGGTTACGTTTGGGTATCTTACGTTTAGCTAGGTTAGGATAGGCTGATCTGACTTTTGTGCTACACACTGCCATTCGGTGGATCTCTGCGCTCTGCTGCGCTCTAGTATATTCTGCTTGTCTCTTGGGAGGCCAACAATATTGGTCTCGACACGTTAGGTTGAGCTATGCTACGTTCCGTTATGTTACGTTCAGTGATGTTAGGATAGTATAGTTCAGACCTTTGTGCTGTACACTGCTTTCCGCGGATTCCTGCGCCCTACTGCTTCCTCATATTTTCCGCTTGGCCCTGTGAAGGCCAGCAATGTTTTTCTCGTCATGTTAAGTTCAGTTAGACTACGTTCTTATATGTCACGTTTGGCTACGTTAGGACAGGCTTCTTTGACTTTCGCGATAAGCTATTCCGCGGACATCTGCCGTGCAATGTGCTCTAACGTGCTATGCTTAGCTCTGGTGTGGCCAGTAATAGTGGTATCGGTAGGTTATGCTGAGCTATGTCACGTTTTGTTAGGTCAGGCTAGGAAGGATCGGTGTGGATTCCTTGAGCTATGTGCTGTACACTGCTATACGGAAAATTGCCGCGATCTACATTGCTATACTATACTCAGCACGCCCCTGGGTGGGCGAGCAATGCTGGTCGTGGCACGTCATGTCAAGTCAGGTTACGTTAGCTTAGGGTAGGTTCGGTTAAGTTTGGTCAGGCTAGTTTTGACTTTCGTGCCATACACTGTTGTCAAATGGACTTCTGTGATCTACTCTGCTCTGCTGCATTATGCCTGGCTCTTGGGTGGGCAGCAGAAGTGATCGCAGCACACTGCGTTGGGCCATAGTACACTCGGCTGGGTAAGGTTATGTTAGGTTATCATCGTCTTATGTGCGATACACTGTCATTTGGAGGATCTGAGTGCTCTACATTGCTCTACTATACCCTGCTCGACTCTGTGTGGGCAAGCAGCACTGGCCGCGGACCTTCGGGCCTAGTTATGTTGCGATCGGTTAGGTCATGTTGGGTAACATTTGGTCAGGTTAGCTTTGACCTTTGTGCAGTACACTGTTCTTCGGTGGATCCCTGTGATCTACCCAGCTCTACTATATTCTGCCTTGCTCTGGGTGGGCGAGGAGCATTGGTAGCGACACGTCATGTTGAGCAATGCTACGTTTTGGTAGGATTTGTTAGGCCATATTGGGTCAGGATATCTACGGACTTTGTGCTATTCACTTCAATGTGATGGATTTCTGCGCACTACTCTGCTGTAGTACATTCTGCTTGTCTCTGCGGAGGCCAGCAATAGTAATCTCGTTATGTTAGGTTGAGCTACGTTACGTTTGGATGCGTTACGTTATGTTACGATAGAATATCTTTCACTTTTGTGCTATACACGACAATGCCGCGGACTTATGCACTCTACCGTGCCCTGGTATATTCTGGTTGGCTCTGGGGAGACCAGCAATAGTTGTCTCGGCACATTTGGTTCAGTTGCGTTACGACTGGTATGGTTATATTAGGCTAATCTCGGCCAGTCTATCCACGACCTTTGTGCTATAGACTGCTGTCCAGAGGGTTTCGGCCTTCGACTGTGCTCTACTTTATTCTGCTTGGTCCGATGTATGCCAGCAATACTTGTCGCGGCACGTTATGCTGAGTTAGGCTACGTTATGTTAGGATACGTTGACTTTGGTTAGGCTTGGGCATCCATGATTCTTCTGCTGTACACTGCGATTCTATTTATCTCTGCGCACCACTCTCCACGAATGTGTTCTGCTTGGCTCTGGGGAGGCCAGCATTATTGGTGGCGGCACGTTTGGTTGTGTTTAGTTACGTTCTGTGGTGTTACGATTTGTTAGGTTAGGATAGGGCACCTTTAATTTTTGTGCCACATACTGCATTTCGGTAGATTTCTCCGCTCTGCTGTGTTCTAATATGCTCTCCTTTGCTCTGGGGAAGCCAGAAATAATGGCCGCGGTATGTTAGGTTGATTCATGTTACGTTTGGTTAGCTTAGGCCAGGGTAGCTTTGACTTTTGTGTTGTGCACTGTTCTTCGGTGAATTTCTGCGCTCTGCTGTGATCTAGTGTACCCTGCTTTGCTCAGGGAGTTCCAGAGATAGTGGCCGCAGCGCGTTATGTTGAGATATGTTACGTTTGGTTAGGTTAGGTTTGTTTGTGTTAGGTTGGGATACCTTTGACTTTCGCGCTATACACTGCTTTTCGTTCGATATTTGTACACTACGTTGCTCTACTAGCATCCGCTTCTCTCCGGGGAGGCCAGCAACAGCGTTCGAGGCACGTTTGGTATAACTAGGTTACGTTTGGTTAGGTTAGGTATCGTTAAGTTTGGTTAGGATAGCTTTGACTCCTGTGCTATACACTGCCATTCGGTGTATCTCTGCGCCCTGTTGTGCCCTAGTATCGTCTGCTTGGTTATGTGGGTCCCAGCAGTATTAGTCTCGGCACGTTAGTCTCAGTCATTTTGTGATCGATTATGTTACGCTTGATTAGGTTAGGAGTGGGTAGCTTTGGCTTTTGTGCTATACACTGTCGTTCGGCGGATTTCTACACCCTACGTCGCTCTACTGTACCCTGCCCGACTCTGTGCAGGCCATTAACGTTGGTCTCGGGCGGTTATGTTGAATTAGGCTACGTTTGGCTACGTTACGCTAGCTTGGGTTAGGCTTGGATAGATATGACTTTCGTGGTACACAATGACTTTCGGTGGATTTCTACGCTCTACTGTGCTCTACTATACTCTGCTTGCCATTGGGGAGACCAGCAATAGTGGTCGCGGCACGAAGTGTTGAGCTAGCGTATGTTTGACTACGCAGGGGTCCATAGATTAGCAGCGTATGGCACAAAAGTCAAAGCTACCCTATCTTAATCTAACCAAACGTAACGTAATCGAACGAAACCGAACTAAAACTAACGTTCCTAGGACACTACTGCTGGCCTCCCCAGAGACAAGCAGAATATACTAGGGAACGGTAGAGCGCAGAAACACGCCGAATTACAGTGCACAACAAGAGAGTCAAGAAAAACCATTCCCTACATGAACTATCCTAAACCAACCAATCGTAGCGTAGCTCAACGTAACGTGGTGTGACCACTATTCCTGGCTTCCCCATAACCAAGCAAGACATACTAAAGCGCAGTAGGGCGCAGAAATCCACCGAAAAACAGAATATAGCACAAAAGTCAAAGCAACCCTGCCATAACGTTGCCAAACGTAACATAACCGAACGTAACAGAGCTAAAGCCAACGTGCCGATGACACTACGGCTGCCGTCCCCAGCGCCAAGCAGAACATACTGGAGCACAGGATAGCGCAGAAATGCACCGAATAGCTGTGTATAGCACAAAGCCCAAGGCTATCCTATCCTCACATAACCAATCGCAACACAACCGAAAGTAACGGGACTCCATCTAACGTGCCGCGAAAGCTATTGCTGGCCCCCAAACATACGAGTGGAACATATTAGAGAAGAATAGAGCACAGAAATCCATGGAATCGCAACGTAAAGCAGAAAAGTCAAAGCCATCCTAACCGAACCTAACCTAACCTAGCCAAGCCAAATGTAATCTAACCAAACCTAACGCGCCGAAGCCGCCATTGCTGGCCTCACCAGAGACAAGAATAGCATATTAGATGAGCGTAGAGCGCAGAAGTCCATAGAATGGCAATAAACAGCAGAAAAGTCAATGGTATCCTAACCTGACCCAGAAAAAACTATCATAACCCAACCCAACCTAACTCAACCTATTCCGCCGAGATCAATATTGCTGGCCTCCGCGGAGCAAAGCGTAATATAGCAGAACCCAGCGGAGCGAAGAAATCCAACGAATTGCTGTTTAATCAGAAGCGGCAAAGGCCTCTTGACCAAACCTAACCAAACCAAACCTAACCGAACGTAGCCTAACTCAACTTAACGTGCCGGGACCAGCAGGACCTAACCTAACCTATCCAAACGTAGAATAACTGAACCTAATGAGCGGAAATATCCATTGCTGGCAACCCCACAACCAAGCCAAACATACTAGAGCACAGTAGAGCGCAGGAGTCCATAGGATAGCAGTGTATAGCACAAAAGTCAAAGCTATCCTGTGCTGACATATCCAGACTTGACATAGATAAATGTAACATAAATCAAACTAACGTATCGCGACCATTGTTGCTGGCCCCGATAGAGTCGAGCTGAATGTACCAGAGCACAGTAGAGCGCAGAAATCCTCTGCATTGCAGTGAACAGCACGGAAGTCGAAGGTGCCCTAACCTAACCTGATCAAACCTAACAGAAGCAGTCGTAGTTTAAATCAACATAAAGTGTCGCGAACACTCCTTCCGCCCTCCAGAGGTTATATTAAAGCACAGAAACCCACCGTATAGCTGTGTATGGCACGAAAGCCAAAGACAACCTAACCAAACTTAACATAACGTAACCTACACAAACGTAACCTAACACAACCTAACGTGCCACGAGCACAACTACTCGCGTCCCCAGTGTCGAGCAGAAGGTGGTAGAGCAGTGTGAAGCGTAGAAATCGGCCGTATAGCAGTGTACAGAGCAAACGCTAAGGAATTCCTAACCAAGCCTTCCTAACCCACCTATTGAAACGAAGCCTATTTCAACATAACATACCGAGACCACCATTACTGTCAACCAAAGGGTCAAACGGGATATATTAGAGCGCAGTAGATGGCAAAGACCATCCGAATAGTAGTGCATGGCGTGAAAGTCTAATATACACTATCCCTGCCTGTCAAAACGTAACAAAAGCGAACCTAACATAACACAACATAACGTGCGGCGACCACTATTGCTGGTATCAGCGGAGACAAGCAGAATATACCAGTGAACAGTAGAGTGCGGAAACCCGCGGATATAAGTGAATAGCACATAAGTCTTAGCTATCGCATCATAACCACACCTAGCGTAACAAATCAAAGCGTAGCATACCTCAACCTAACGTACCGATGCCCCGGTTGCTGGTATCCCCCAGTCCAAGCACAACGTACTAGAGGACAGCCGGGCGCTGAAATCCACGTCATTGCAGTCTATAGCACAAAAGTCAAACTTATTCTGACTCAACCTGACCTTACCTAACGTATAAAAACGTAGTGTAACTAAATGTGACGCAACGAGACCAATATTTCTGGCCTCCCCAGAGCAAAGCAGTGCATATTAGAGCAAATTAGTGCGCAGAAACCCACCGAAAAGTGGTATACTGCACAAAAGACGAAGTAGCACCTCCTAACCTAGCCAAACGTAATACAATCGAACGCACCCTATCTCAACCAAGCAAGACGAGATCGCTTTTCGTGGCCAACCCAGAGCCAAGCAGAGAAAGCTAGAGCACAGCAAAGCGCGGAAATCCGCCGCAATGCGGTGTACGGCACAAAGGTCAAACATATCCTGAGCTAGTTTTCCTACCCTAACCTATCGAAACGTAGTGTAACACAACACAACGTGACGAGACCAATATTGCTGGCCTCCAGAGGTCCAAGAAGAAAATAGTAGGTCACAATAGAGCGCAGAAGCTATCGAAATAGCAGTGCATAGCACAAAATTCAAAGCCAACATATCCTTACCAAACCAATCGTAACACAGCCAAACGTAACCTAACTCACTCTAACATGCTGCAATCACTGTTGCTGGCCTCCACAGTGCCAAGCAGAATATATTATAGGAGAGCAGAGCACAGAGATCCATAGAATTGCAGTGAAAGGCAGAAAAGTCAAAACTAACCATACCTAGCCCAAACGAACGTTACCAAACCTAATGCAGTCTAACAAATCATGACGTTCCGCGGCACTGTAGCTGGACTCCACAGGGCATAGCAGAAAATAGTAGGACCCAATAGGTCCCAGAAATCCATCGAACAACAGTGGATAGCACGAAAGTCGAAGGTACCCTATCCTACATTAGCCAAACGTAACACGTCCGTTCGCAGCATAACACATGCTAATGTGCCGACACCACAGTTGCTGGTGCACCAGAACCAAGCAGAGTATGCTAGAGCACAGTAGAGCGCAGAAATCCTCCGCAATGCCGTATACAGTTCAAAAGACAACGATATCCAAGCATTACCTGTCCCAAACTAACCTAACCAAATGTAGCATAACTCAAAATAACGTGCCTGCACCACCTTTGCAGGCCCCCAAGGCCAACGAGACTATGTTACAGCCATGTTGAGCGTAGGATTCCACCGAGTAACGGTATACGACAAAACTTAAAGCTGTCTCATTCTAACATAGTAAAGCGTAACACAACCACACGTAACCAGACACCTAACGTGCAGATACCACAGTTGCTGGACACCCTAGAGTCAAGCGGAATATACTAGAGCGCAGCGGAGTGCAGAAATCCCTCGCATTGCAGTGTTCAGCAGAAGAGTCATGCATACCCAGACCAAACTTGACCAAACCTAACTAACTCGTACATAGTGTAATTCAGCATAACGTGACGAGACCAATATTGCTGGCTTCCCGAGAGCCAGGGAGAGCATATTAGAGCACACTAGAGCATAGAAATACACCGAATAGCAGTGAATGGCACAAAAGTCAAAGCAGCATATAATATCGTAGCCAAACGTGACATATCCATGCGTAGCCTAACACAATCTAACATGGCGATATCATTGTTGTTGGCCTCCACAGAGACAAGCAGTGTATACTGCAGCACAGTAGCGTGCAGAAATCCATCGCATGGTAGTAAACAGCACAGGAGTTGAAGATATCCTAACCTCACCTGACCAAACCGACCATAACCAAACTGATCCTAACGTGCCACGGCCACTATTGCTCACAACCCTAGAGTCGAGCGGGGTATAGTAGAGCAATGTAGAGCGCAGACATCGACCGAATAGCAGTGTGTAACACAAGAGACGAATATACCCTAACATAACATGACCAAGCCTAACCTAACCTAACGTAGAAATGATTGACGTAACCTGCCGCGGCAGCTGCTGCTTGCCTGCGTAGAGCCAGGCAGAATGTTGTACAGCACAGTAGATCACAGGAATCCTCAGAATAAGAGTGCAAAGCAGGAAAGTGGAAGGTATCCTAAGCAAACATAACCAAACCTTACCTAACCGAACACAACCTAACTCAAACACACGCGCTACGACCGCTGTCGCTCGCATCCCCAGGGTCGAGAAGAGTATAGTAGAGGAATGTAGAGCGACGAAATCCTCCGAATAGCACGCTGTCGCTCGCATCCCCAGGATCGAGAAGAGTATAGTAGAGGAATGTAGAGCGACGAAATCCTCCGAATAGCAGTGCATAGCACAAAAGACATAGAAATCCTTACCGAACCATCGCAACCTAACCGAACGAAACGTAACGTAACTCAACCTAACGTGACGGGACGGTTATTGCTGGCCTCCTCAGATCCATGCAGAGTATATTAGAACACAATAGGGCGCAGAAATGCGCGAATAGCAGTATACAGCACAAAAGACGAAGATATACAAACCTAACCTAATCTAACCGAACCTTACGTCACGTACCGTGACTAAAGCAATGTGCCGCGAACACTTGCGCTGGCGTCCTCAAAGTCAAGCGCAACATAGTAGAGCGCATTCGATGACAGCAATCCAACACATAATAGCGTATGGTACGAAAGACATAGCAATGCTAACCGTAATTTACCTTACCTAACCAAACAAAACGTAACCAATCTCCAACTGACATGCCACGACAACAACTGCTCGCCTCCCCATAGTTGTGCGGAATATAGAGCAGCAATGTAGAGCGCGGAAATCCACCGAACAACAGTGGTTAACGCGAAAGTCAGAGATACCCTGATTAAAATAACCCAACATAAACTAACCAAACGCAACATAACCCAACCTAACCTGTCGAGGACAATATTACATGCATTCACAGGGCTAACCATAACACAGTAGAGCACAGTACAGCGCTGAAATACTTCGAACGACAGAGTATAGCACGAAAGTCTAAGATAGCCTGGCCGTGCTTAACCTAACCTATTCGATCCAGAAGCAACCTATCTCAACATAACGTGCCGAGACCCCTACCACTGGCTATCCTGAGTCAAGGAGAAAACACTGCAGCACGGCCGAGCGCAGAAGTCCAGCGCATTGCAATGCCTAACTCGAAAGTGAAACATACCCTGACCTAACTTTGCCTAACCTAACATACCCAAACGTAGTGTAACCAAACATAACGTGACGAGAACAATATTGCTTTCCTCCCAGGGACAAGCAGAGCGTACAGGAGCACATTAGAGCGCAGATGTCCACCGAATAGCAGTGTACAGCACAATAGTCTATGTAGCCTCTCGTAACCCAGCCAAACATAACACATCCAAACGGAAAACAAACCAACCTTACACGACGTGTCCGTTATTGCTGGCATGCCCAGAGCATAGCAGAATAAACTAGAGCACAGCAGAGCGCAGAAACCCTCCGCTATGCAGTGCATATCTCAAAAGTAAAACATTTCCTGACATAACCTAACCACACCTGACCCATCCAAACCTAGTGTAACTCAAAATATCATGACGATGCAAGTATCCGCAGAGCCAGGCAGAGCATGCTAGAGCAACTAAGAGAGCAGGAGTGCACAGAATAGCAGTGAATTGCACAGATGTCGAAGTAGCCTATCCTAACATAGCCTAACGTAGCACATACAAACGTGGCCTAACTAAACCTAACATGAACAGACTACTACGGCTGGCCTCCGCAGAGCCAAGCAGAACATATTAGTAGAGTGTAGTACGTAGGAATCAACAGAATCGCTGTGTATATCAGAAAAACAACAGCTACCCAAGGCTAACACGAACCAACCGGACGTAACCAATCATAGCCTGACTCAAACTATCGCGCCGAGGCCGCCACTGCTTCCCTCCCCAGAGTCAAGCAGGGCATACTAGAGCACAGCAGAACGCTGATATCCACCGAATAGCAGTGTACAGCACAAAAGTTGAGGCTATACTGACAAAACTTATCCTGACCCTACCAAACCGATCGTAACCTGACTCAACGTAAAATGCAGAGGCCACTATCGCTGGCCTTCACAGAACGAAGCTGAAAGTATTAGAGCACAGTATGGCGAAGGAATCCACCTAGTAGCTGACACTAGCGCTAGTTTCATAGCTATCCTCTCCAAACCTAACCAATCGTAATATGACCAATCCAAAACCTGATCCAACCTAACGTCCGTCGACCACCTTGCTGGCCACAACAGAGCCACGCAGAACACATTAGCGGATAGTAGGCCGCAGAAATACGTCGAATCGCAGTGCATATCGGAAACGTCAGAGTTACCCTAGCCTAACCTAAACCAGCAGAACATAAGCAAACGTAGACTCAATTAAGCTACCGTGCCAAGGCCTCTATTGTTGCCCTACACAGAGCCAAGCTGGACATACTAGAGCACAGTGGAGCGCAGAAATCCACCGAATATCAGAATACATCAATAAAGAGGAAGCTACGCTTCCTAACCTAACCAATCGTAACCGAGCCAACAGTAACATAACCAGACGTAACCTAACTCAGCCTAACTTGCCGCGACAACTATTGCTGGCCTCCCCAGAGCCAAGCGGAGCACATTAGCGGAGAGTAGTACGCAGAATTGCATATAATCGTAGTGTATATCTGAAAAGACAGAGTTACCCAAACCTAACCCAAACCAACTGAACATAGCCAAACATTGCTCATCTCAAACTAACGTGCCGTGATCGCAATTGCTGCCGGCCGCAGAGCCAAGCAGGACATACTAGAGCACGGTAGAGCGCAGAAAGACAACATATGTCAGTTTACAGGACGAAAGTTGAAGCTACCCATATCAAACTTAGCAAAACCCAACCTAACTGGACGTTACCTGATTCAACACAGCCTTCCGAGACCACCACCTCTGGTCTTCGCAGAGCCAAGCTGAAAGCATATGATTGCTGTAGGGCGCAGAAGTCCACCTAGTACCAGACTATAGCAATAAGGTCAAAGATGCCTCTCCTAGCCTAACCGATCGTAATGTAACCAAACGTAACCTATCTCGACCTAAAGTGCCGCGACCACTATTTCCGGCCTTTCCGGATTCCAGCGGACACACTATTCGAGAGTAGAGGGCAGAAATCCATGTAATCGCAGTGTATATCAGAAAAGTCATAGCTACCCAAGCGTATTCCAAACTACCTGGACAAAGACAAATACAGCATAAATAATCCAAACGTGCCGAGACCGCTATTCTTGTCCTCCCTAGTGCCAAGCTGGACATACTTGGGTGCAGTAGAGCGCCGAAATTCACGGAATAGCAGAGTGCAGCACAGAAGTTAAAGCTACCCTGTCCAAACTTAACATGAACTAACCGAACCCAACGAAACATGACTAATCATAACGAGCCGTGACCACTATTGCTGGCCTTGCCAAAGCCAAGCTGAAAACATTAGAGCACTCTAGGTCGCAGAAATGCACCCAATAGCAGACTATGGCACTAAAGTCATGGCCATCCTCCCCTAACCTAACCAAACGTAACATATCTCAGCCTAACGTGCCGCCACCACCATTGCTGTCCTAACCAGAGTCAAACGGCACAAGCTAGTGGAGACCAGAGTGCAGAAATCCATGTAGTAGCAGTGTAATTCAGAAATGTCAAATCTACCGGAGCCTATCCCAAACGTACAGAACTTAACCAAACATAGCCTGACCCAACATAACCTGCAGCGACCAGTACTACTGGCCTCCCCAGAGCCAAGCAGGTCATGCTAGAGCACAGTAGAGCGCTGAAATAATCCGAATGGCAGTGTACAGCACAAAAGTGGAAGCTACACTGACAAAACATAACCTGACCCAACCTAACCGATCGTAACGTGACTCATCGTATCGTGCAGAAGACAATATTGCTGGCCATCGAAGAGCCGAGGTGAAGGCATTAGAGCACAGTATGGCGATGGAATACACCTAGCAGCGGACTATAGCACCCATGTCAAAGCTACCCTGTCGTAACTTAACCAGTCGTAACACAACCAAACGTAACCTAACCCAACCTAACGTCCCTCGACCACTTTGCTGGCCACACCAGAGCCAAGAAGAATACGTTAGTGGTAGTAGGACGCTGAAATACATAGTATCGCAGTGCACATCGGAAATATCAGAGTTAGCAAGGCCTAACCTAAACCAACAGCTCATAAACGACCGCAGCCTAACTCAACCTAACCTGCCGAGACCGTCACTGCTGCCCTCCACAGAGCCAAGCAGGACACACTAGAGCGCACTAGGTCGCAGAAACCAACACAATATCAGTCTACAGCACAAAACTTAAAGCCACCATTACCAAACGTAGCCTAACCCAACCTAACCGAACGTGGCATGACTCATGATAACGTGCGGTGACCGCGCTTGCTGGCCGTGCTATAGTCACGCTGAAATCATTTTAGCACTGTTGGGCGCAGAAATCCACCTAACAGCAGAATACAGCACCAAAGACAAAGCTGCTACTCCTAACCAAACGAATCGTAACTTAACCAAACGTAACCTCATTCAACCAAATGAGCCGGGACCGCTATTGCTGGCCATCCGAGAGTCAAGCAGAACAGATTAGTGGAGAGTAGAACGCAGAAATCCATATAATCGCTGCGTATATCAGAAAAGTCAAAGCTCCCCAAACCTAACCCAAACCAACAGAACATAGCCAAACGTAGGCTACATAAGCATAACCAGTAGAGAGTGATATTGCTGCCCACCCAATAGCCAAGCAGGACGCACTAGAACACAGTAGGGCTCAGAAATCCACCGAATAGCAGTTTACTGCACAAAAGTTGATGGTATCCTGTTAAAGCATATCCTAACCCAACCAAACCGAACGTAACTGGACGCAGCATAACGTTCCGAGACCACTGCTGCTGGCCTTCCCAGAGCCATGCTGAAAATAATAGAGCACTGCAGGGCGCAGAAATCCAGCTAATGGCAGGCTATAGCACTACAGTCAAACATATCCTCTCCGAACCTAACCCATCGTAACGTAGCCAATCAGAGCTTAACTCAACCTATCGAGCCAAGACAGCTGTTGTTGCCATCTCCAGTACAAAGCAGGACATACGGGAGCACAGCAGAGCGCAGAAATCCGCCGAATAGCAGTGTATGGCACAAAAGTCAAAGGTATCATTACGGAAGTTAACCTAACCTATTCTGACCGTACGAATCCTCGCTCAACCTGACGCGCCGAGACCAACATTGCTGGCATTCCCATGGCTAAACAGAATATAGAAGAGCAGAATAGAGCGAAGGTATCCTCCGACTGGCAGTGAATAGCACGAAACTCTAAGATAACCTGACCGAATTTAAACTAACCTTACCTAACCAAACGTAATCTAGCACAACCTAACGTGCCAAGGCTGCTATTGCTGGCCTTCCGAGATACAAGCAGAAAATACTAGAACGAAGTAGGGCACAGGAATCAGAGGGTAGTAGTGAATATCACAAGTGTCTGGACTATCCTATCCTAACGACGCAAAACGTAATATAATCAAACGTAGCATAGCTCAACCTAACGTGCCGAGACAACGATTGCTGGCCTCCTCAGATCCAAGCAGAATATCCTAGAGCACCTCGGATCGCAGAAATCCACCGCACTGCAGTGAATAGCACAAGGTCAGATGTAACCTGACCTAACCCGACCCTACCTAATCTATCCAAACGTAGTGTAGTTGAGCATGACGTTTCGACACCAATATCTCTGGCCACCGCAGCGCCAAACTGAGCATACTAGGGCACGTAAGTGCACAGAAGTCCACCGAATAGCAGTGAATAGCACAGAAGTAAAAGTAGTCTATCCTAATCATTCCAAATGTGACATGCCCAAACGTAACACAAATCAACCTAACTTCACGAGGCCGCCACTGCTCGCCTCCGCAGGGACAAGAAGAATGTACCAGAGCACAGTGTAGCACAGAAACCCACCGCGTTGTATTGAACAGTACAAAAGAACGTAGGTATCCTAATCCAACATGATCTAATCCAAACTAACTGAACGCAGAGTAAGCCAACATGATGTGCCGCGACCAATGCTCCTGGCATCCCCATAGCCAAGCAGAATGTAGTAAAGCACATTAGAACACAGATATACGCCGAATAAGAGTGTGTAGCACGGAAGTCAAAGCTATCCCAAACAATCTTAGCCAAACCTAACATAACCGGACATAACCTAACTCAAAATAACGTGCCTCGACCACTATTGCTCGCCTCCCCAGAGGCGGACAGAGTACAGCAGCGTAATGTAGAGCGCAGAAATCCACCGAATATCAGCGTATGGCGCAAAAGTCAAAGAAATCCTAACCATGCCTTCCAAACCCACCCTAGCGAAGCGTAGCATATCTCAAACTAACGTGCCGTTATCACTCTTACTGGTCACCGCAGAGCCAAGCAGAACAAATGGGAGCGCTGTTCGGCGCAGAAATCCACCGAATGCAAAAAATTATAATAAATTTTCCTAATTTAGCAAAATTTATCATATGCGAACGTAACCTAACCAACCGCAACCCGCCGAGTCCACTATTGCTGGCCTCCACAGAACCCAGCAGGGAATAATAGAACGCAGTAGGGAGCAGAAGACGCAGCATAGTAGTATATAGCGCACACGACTAGACTACCCAGTCCTAACATCACCAAACGCAATATTGCCAAGCACAACCTAACTGAACCTAGAATGAGGAGAACACTATTTCTGGCCCCGCAGATACAAGCATAATGTACTAGAGCACAGAAGTTCGCAGAAATCCACCTCATTGCTGTGAATAGCACTAAAGCCGTAGATATCATAGCATAACATGACCTAAACTAACCAAACCTGTCTTAGCAGTTCTCAACATAACGAGCAGCAGGCGCTGCTACTGGTCTCCGCATAGCCAAGCAGAATGTAGTAGAGCAGAGTAGATGACAGTAATACATCGAATAACAGTGTATAGCTCGAAAGCCATAGCTACCCTAACAAAACTTAACTTAACCTATCATAACCAAACGTAACCTAACTATACCTAACGTGCCGTGACCACGAATGCTCGCCTCCCCATAACCGCGCTGAATACAGTACAGCAATGTGGGGCACAGAACTTCACGGAAATGCATTGTAGAGCACGAAAGTCAAAGCAATCATATCTAAACTTAGCTGAACCTAACCCAGCAGAAAGTAACCTAATTGAGGACAGCTTGACACGACCACAATTGCTCGCCTCTCCAGATTCGAGCAGAGTATAGTGGTGCAATGTGGTGCGCAGGAATCCACCGAATAGCAGTGTTCGGCAGAAAAGTCAAAGATATCCTAACCTAGCCTGGCCTAACCTATTCTATCCAATCGCAGTCTAACTCAACATTACGTGCCGCGACCGCTATTGATGGCCCTCGTAGTGCAAGACATAGCACATTGGAGCACATTAGAGCGCAGGAATCCACCGAATATCAGTATATGGCACAAAAGACAAAGTAGCCTATCCTAACAGAGCCAAGTGTAACATAATCAAACGTACCTTGACTCAACCTATCGTGACGCGACATTGCTGCTGGCCTCCACAGAGACAAGCCGAATGAACTAGGGCTCAGTAGTGCCCAGAAATCGCCCGTATTGCAGTGAATAGCACAAACGTCGAATATCTCCTATCCTAACCTGACCTAGCTTAACCTCAGCAAACGTAGCAGGACTCAACCTGAAGTTCCGCGACCGCTGCTGCCGGCATTCACAGAGCCAGCAGAATATAGCAGAGCACCGCAGATCACAGGAATTCAACGGATAACGGTGTATAGCACGAAGGTCAGAACTACCTTAGTCAAACATAACCTAACCTCACAGTACCAAATGTAACCCAACTCAAACTAACTTGCCACAACCGCGAATTCTCACCTCCCCAGGGACAAGCAGAGTATAGTAGGGCAATGCTGAGCGCAGGAATTAATCGTGTAGCATTGCACAGCGCAATAGTCGAAGTAATCCTGACCAAACCTTGCATATATTTCCCAGCGATACGAAACTTAACAAAGCTAACGTGCCGAGGCCACCATCACTGGCCTCCCAAGCGTCCGGCAGGATATAGTTAAGCTACGGAGAGCGCAGAAATCCACCGCATAGCAGTGTATAGCACAAAAGTTTGGAACATGGTACCCTAACCTGGCAAAACCTAAACTAACCAAACGTTGCATATCACAACGTAACGAGCCACGAACACTACTGTTGGCACCCGCAGAGCCAATCAAAATATAGTAGATCATAGTAGATTGCAGAAGTCCACCGAATAACAGTATATTGCACGAAAGTCGAAGCCATCCTAACCAAACTTATCCGATCGTAACATATCAAAACATAACACAATTGAGGATAACGTGCCCCGACCACTATTGCTCGCCTACTCAGATTCGAGAAGAGTATAGTACAACAATGCAGAGCGCTGTAATACACCGAATTGCAGTGTAAAGCGAAAAGCCAAAGAAACCCTAACCAAGCCTTACTAACCTACTTTAACGTAACTTAACCTAACACAACCAAAAGTGGCGGGACCACTAACACTGACCAACCCACAGCCAAGCAGAACTTATTAGAGCGCAGTAGGGCGCAGAAATCCACCGAATAGCAATCAACGGCTCAAGATACTAAGCTATCTCCAAACATATCCAAACTACTCACATGCAAGCGTAGCCCTACAACAAGTGATGCGCCCAGACCACTACTTCTGGCCCGCCCAGGGCCAAGCAGAAGATATTTGTGCGCAGCAGAGGGCAAGAATCGGTGGATAGCAGCGTATTACGCAGTTGTCTAAACTACCATATCCTAACCTCACCAAACGCAACATTACCAAACGTGGCATACCTCAACCTAACGAGCTGAGACTACTGTTGCTGATATCCACAGAGACAAGCAGAATGTACTAGGGCACAGTAGAACGCCGAAATACGCCGCATTTTTGTGAATAGCACAAAGACCGTAGATATCCTAACCTTACCTGACCTAATGTAACCCAACAAACGCAGAAATAACCAACATGACGTGCCGCGACCACTGCTCCTAACATCCTCATAGCCAAGCAGAATTTGGTAGAGCACAGTGGACCGCAGAAGTCCAACGAATAGCAGTGTATAGCACGTAAGTCAGTGCAATACTAAACAAACTTAGCAGAACCTAACCTGGCCAAACATAACCTAACCCAAAGTAACGTGCCCGACCACTATTGCCCGCCTCTCCAGAGCCGACCAGTGTATAGTAGAGCAATGTGGAGCGCAGGGATACGCCGAAGAGCAGTGTAAAGCGCAAAAGTCAAAGAAACACTAACCAAGCCATCCCAACCTACCCTAATGAAACGTAGCGTAGTTCAACCTAACGTGCCGAGACGACTATTACTGGCCACCCCGGAGCCAATCAGAGCATATTAGAGCGGAGTAGGGCGCTGAAATCCACCGAATATCATTGAATGGCACAGAAATCTAAGCTACTCTGTCCTGACATAACACAGCTTGTAATATGCAAACGTAGCTTACCTAAACCTAACGCGCCGAGACCGACATTGCTGGCCTATCCAGTGCCAAGGAGAGCATATTAGAGCACATTAGAGCGCAGACATCCACCGAACAGCGGTGTATACGGCAAAAGGTAATGTAGCTTATCCTAAACTAACCAAACGTAACATAACCGAGCGTAACCTTACTCGACCTAACATGACGCGACAACTGTTGCTGGCCTCCGCAGAGACAAGTAGACTGCACCAGTGCACACTAGTACGCAGAAATCCTACGCACTGCAGCGAATAGCACGAAAGTCGAATATATCCTAACATAACCTGACATAACCTAACCAGACCGCTCGCAGCTCAACATAACCTACGGAGACTGCTGTACCTGGCCTCACCGGAGCCAAGCGGATTATACTAGAGCAGCGTAGAGCACATAAATCCGCCGCATTGCAATGTATAGCACAAAAGTCGAGGCTGTTTTCTCCTACCATAACAAATCGTAACGTAGCCAAAGGTAACGAAACTATTCCTAACATGCCGAGACCTATATTGCTGCCCTCCTCAGAGCCCAGCAGAACATAGTAGAGCACAGTCGAGCGCAGGCATCCGTCGCACTGAAGTGTAAAGCACAAAAGTCGAAGATATCCTGACCGAACCTGACACAACCTGACCTAACCGAACGTAGCATAACTCAAGCTAACGTACCGAGACCACCATTGCTGGCTTTCCCAGAGACAGGCAGGGCGAAGCAAAGAAGAGGAGAGCGCAGAAATCCACCGAATAGCAGTGTATAGAACAATAGTCGAAGCTATCATCTCCTACCATAACAAAGCATAACATAACCGAACTTTACGTGCCACAACCTGTGGTGCCACGACCAGCATTGCTGGCCTCAAGAGAGCCAAGTAAAGTGTAGCAGAGCAATGTAGGACTCTGAAATCGACCGAAGTGGAGCGAGTGGCACAAAATCATAAGCTACCTTGACCTAACCTAACCATACGTAACACAACCAAACGCAACCTAACTCAGCCCATCGAGCCGAGAGCTCCACTGCTGGCCACCACATAGCTGTGCATAATATACTAGAGTACAGCGGAACGCTGCTGTCCGCAGAATAGCAGTGTATAGCAGAGACGTCGAACCCATTCTGACCAAACTTAAGCTGCCCTGATCAAGCCGAAAGTAACCTAACTCGAACAAATATGCCACAACCACTATTTCATGCCTACCCAGAGACAAGCAGATTCTAGTAGAGCAATGCAGAGCGCAGATTTCGACCGAATAGCAGTATACAGCGCAAACACCTAACCCAACCGAACGCATCGTAACACGACCTAACGCGCCGAGATCACAATTGCTGGCCTCGCTAGAGTCAAGCAGAATACACTAGAGCACAGTGGAGCGCAGAAATCCATCGAACAACAGTTTATACCACGAGAGGCAAAGGTAACCTAACCTAACCGAGTACAACATAGCCTAACCAAACGTCGCATAACTCAACCTGTCGTGCAGAGGCCACTATTAGTGGCCTCTCCAGAGTCTATCAGAGATTTGTAGACAAATGTAGGGCATAGAAATCCACGGAGTATTGGTGCAGAGGACAATAGTCAAAGCTATCCTATCCTACATAACCAATCGCAACATTAACATACGTAGCCTAGCACGACCTATCGCTCCACGACCAGTATTGCTGGTCTCCCCAGAGCCTAGCAGAACATACAAGAGCGCAGTGTAGCGCAGAGATCCAACGAACAACAGAAGTATTGCCGGCCTCCCCAGAGCCTAGCAGAACATAAAAGAGCGCAGTGTAGCGCAGAGATCCAACGAACAACAGATTACACCACGGAAGGCAAAGATATCCTAACCTAACCCGACCAAACCTAGCCAAGCCAAGCGTCACATAACTGAACCTAACTGGCCTAGGCCACGAATGCTGGCCTCGCATGAGTCCAGCAGAATATATTAGACCACAGGAGAGCGCAGAAATCATCCGCATGTCTGTGTGTAACGCAAAAGTCAAAGCTATTCTGTCCTAACCTGATCAAACGTAACGTAAACTAACGCGATAAAGCTCACCCTTTCGTCCCGAGACCACTTTTGCAGCCAACCCCATAGCCAAGCAGATCATATCAGGGAAATGCAGAGCGCATAAACCCACCGAAAAGCGGCGTGTAGCAAAAGGGTCAAAGCTATCGTACCCTAACCTGACAAAACGTAACATAACCAACCGTTACGTATCTCAACTTAACGTGCCGAGTCCACATTTGCTGGTCTGCCCAGAGGCGAGCAGAACGTATCAGAGCACAATAGAGCGCCGAAATCAACAGAATCGCAGCGCATAGCTCAATAGTCGACGCCACCCTATCCTAACGTAGCCATACGTAACACAAACGAACGTAGCTCAACTCAGCCTAACGGGCCGAGACCACTATTTCTAGCCTCCCCAGTATCAAGATGAATATGCTAGAGCTTAGTAGAGCGCTGTAATGCTCCGCATTGCCTTGTATAGCACAAAAGTGGAAGAAATCCTAGTCCAACGTGTCCTATCCTAACCTAACCGAACGTACCATAGCTCAACATGAGGTGCCGAGATTAGTGTCGCTGGCTTCTCAGTGCCAAGCGAAGCATATTAGAGCAACCTAGTTGCCAGAAGTCCTCCGAATGTGGTTGTATAACACAAAAATCGAATTTATCCTACACAAACCCGACCAAGCGTGACATAACCAACCGTATTATAACTCAGCCTTACCGGCTGTCACACTATCGCTGGGCTACCGAGATTCACGCAGAGCATAGTAGAGCAATATAAAGTGCAGGAATCCACCCGATTGCAGTGTATAGCACAAAAATCGCAGCTATACTCTCGCAACCGGAACAAACGTATCGAGAGAGGAGGAAACGCAACTATTCCTAACGTGCCGAGACCACTATTGCTGCCCTCCTTAGAGCCTAGCAGAACGTATTAGAGGAGAGTGGAGCACAGGTGTCCATAGAAACGCAGTGCATAGCGCGAAAGTCGAAATGATCCAATCCCAACATAGCCAAACGTAACACAACGGAAGATTGCTTTTCTCAACCTAACGCGAAGAGGCCTCTGTTGCCTTTATCCACAGAGCCAAGCAGAGTAGACTAGAGTACAGTAGATCGCAGGAATCCTACGAATAGCGGTGTATAGCGTAAAGGTCAAATGTACCCTCTCCTAACCTTAACAAGCGTAGCATAGCCGAACGTTTTATATCATAACCTAACATGCAGAGACCACTATTTCTGGTCTCCCGAAAACGAAGCAAAACCTACCAGAGCACAGTAGAGCGCAGAAATCCGCCGAACAACAGTCAATACCACGAAGGTCAAATGCATCCATACCTAACCCAAGCAAACTTAACGTAGCCAAACGTGGCCTATCTAAAACTAACGGACCGAGACCACTATTAGTGGGCTCCCCATAGCCGAGCAGAGTATTTCAGCGCAACGTAGTCTGTAGAAACACAAGCAATAGCGGCGTATTGCACAAAAGTCGAAGCTAACATATCCTAAACTAACCAGGCCTAATATAACCAAACGCTACATTACATAACCATACGCGCCGATACCACTATTGCTGGCATCCCCAGAGCAAAGCAGAGTATACTAGAGCAGAGTAGAGCACCGAAAGCCACCAAATGGTAGTGTGTAACACATGAGTCAATGATACCTTAACCAAACCTGACCAAACAAAACCTAACCAAACGTAGGAAAACCAAATCTAACGAGACGGGATCCCTATTGCAGGCATTCCCAGATCGAAGCAGATAATATAACATAACTCAACCCATCGCACACCGACCACAGTTGCCGGCCTCCGCACAGTCGATCAGAACTTAATAGAGGACAGTAGAGCGCAGAAGTCCACCGAATAGCAGTGTACAGCACAGCAGTTGAAGCTACCGTGACCAAACTCTTTACAACCCAACATAAACGAACGCAACCTGATTCAACGTAATGTGCTTAGACCACGTTTGCTGGCATTCCCAGAGCTAAGTCGAAGAGACTAGAGCATTGCAGGGCGCAGAAGTCGACCTTATAGCTGGATATAGCCCAAAGGTCAATGCTATCCACTCCTAACCTATCCGAACTTAACATAACCCAGAGTAACATAACTTTTGCTAACGTGCCGCGAGCACTATTGCTGGCATCCCCAGAGTCAAGCAGAGCACAATAGTGGAGTGGAGAACGCAGAAAGCCATATAATCGCCGTGTATATCAGAAAAGTCATAGCTTCCCAAGCCTAACCCAAACCAACAGAACATGCACAGACATTGCATGTCTCAACCTAACGTGCCGAGGCCGCTATCGCTGCCCTCCCCAGAGCCAAGCAGGACATACGGGTGCACAGTGGAGCGCAGTAATCCACCGAATAGCAGCGTACAGCGCATAAGTTAAAGCTACCCTGATCAAACATTGCCCAACCCAACCTAACCTAACGTGACGTGGCTCAACATAACATGCCGCGACCACTGCTGCTGGCCATCCCAGGGCCGAGTTGAAAATATTAAAGCAATGTAGCGGGCAGAAATCGACCTAATAGCAGACTATAGCACTAAAGTCGAAGGCATCCTCTCCCAACCTCACCAACCGTAATATGACCGAACGTAAGATAAGTCAAATTAACGTGCTGAGGCCGCCATTGCTGCAATCCCCAGAGCCAAGCAGGACGTACCAGATCATAGTAGAGCGTAGAAATCCACCGAATAGCAGTGTACAGCACAAAAGTTTGAGCTACCCTTACCAAACATGGCCTAACCAACCTATACGCGCGTAACCTGACTCGACATAACGTGCGGAGACCGCTATTGCTGCCCTCCCCGCAACCAAGAAGAACATACAAGAGCACAGTAGACGGCAGAAATCCACCGAACAGCCGCGTACAGCACAAAAGTTGAAGCTATCCTGACCAAACATTGCAAAACCCAACCAAACAGAACGTAACCTGACACAACATAACGTGTCGAGAGCATCATTGCTGGCCTTCCCAGAGCCAATCTGAAAATATTAAAGCACTGTAGGGAACAGAAATCCACCTAACAGCAGGCTCTAGCAATAAAGTCAATGCTATCCTCTCCTAACGTTACCAAACGTAACATAACCAAACGAGCCGCGACCATTATTTCTGGCCTCCGCATGGCCAACCGGAACATATTAGTGGAGAGTAGAACGCAGAAATCGATATAATCGCTGTGTATATCAGAAAATTCATGGCCACCCAGGTCTAACCCAAACCAAACGATCAAAACCAAACATGGCCTGACTTAACGTAACGTGCCGAGAACGCTGTTGCTGCTCTCCCGAGAGCCAAGCCGGACATACTAGAGGAGAGTAGTGTGTAGAATTCGGCCGAAGAACAGCCTGCAGCGTATAAGTTAAAGCTATCCTAAACAAACATGACCTAACCCCACCTGGCAGTGCGTAACATGGTTCCACATATCGTGCCGAGAACACAGCCGCTAGCCTTGACTGGGCGAAGCAGAAAATATTATAGCACTGCAGGCGTAGGATTCCACCTGATAGCAGGCTACAGCGCTAAAGGCACAGCTACCCTCTCTTAACCTAGAGATTCGTTACATATCCCGCGTATATTAACTTACCCTGACGTGCGCGACCACAATTTCTGGCCTCTCCAGAGCCAAGCAGGACATACCAGAGCGCAGTGGCGCGCAGAAATCCGCCGAGCAGCGGTGTTGAGCGCAAAAGTTAAAGCCACCCTAACCATGCATAGCCAAACCTAACTTAGCAGAGCGTAACCTATTCTAAACATACCTGCAGCGACAGCTGCTGCTGGCCACCCTAGAGACAAGCAGATGTTATTTGAAAAATGCAGTGGACAGGTAACGACCGAATAACAGTCTATGGCACAAAAGTCATGGCTACCCTAACCAAACTCATCCTAACCTAGAAAAGCCGTGCGTAACATTACACAACCTAGCGTGCCGGGGCCACCATTGCTGGCCTCTCAGATCCAAGCAGAACATATTAGAGCACAATAGTGCGCAGAAATTCAAGGGATAGCGGTGTACACCACAAAAGTCAAAGCCATCCCATTCATACCTAACCTAACCTGACCTACATTACCGTCGCCTACCTGAAACTATCGTGCCACGACCATCATTGCTGGCTTCCCCAGGGCCATGCAGAACATACTAGAGCGCAGTTGGGCGCAGAATTCCAGCGTAGAGCAGTGCACAGCACAAAAGTCAAAGCTACCCTATCCATACCTGACGAACCGTGACTTAATCATACGTAACATGATTATTCCTAACGAACCGAGACCTCTATTGCTGTCCCCCTCAGAGCCAAGCAGGACATACCAGAGCACAGTGAAGCGCAGCAGTCCATCGAAAAAATATCTATACCACGAAAGTCAAAGCAGTCCAAACCTAACTCGACCGATCATATCCAAATCAAACGTAGCCTGAGAAAGCCTAACTTGTCGAGGAAACTATTACGGGCATCCTCAGAATCGCGCGGAGTACAGAAGAGTAATGTAGGGCGTAGAGATTCTCTGAATAGCGGTGTATAGCACAAAAGTCGAAGCTGACATATACTAACCTAACCAATCGTGACATTACCATGCGTAGCGTAACACATCCTGTCGTGTCGGGACCACTGGGTCCCCAGAGTCGAGCAAGGGATAGTAGAGCGCAGTAGCAAGCTAGCATATAGCAATGTATAGCACGGAAGTGAAAGATATCCTGACATAACCAGACCAAACCTAACCTAACCTAACGTGATCTAGCTCAACCTAGGGTGCCGCGGCCCGCATTGCTGGCCTCCCCAGAGCCAAGAAGAGCATAATAGATGGGACTAGAGCGCAGAAATACACAGAATCGCATTGTATAGCAGAAAAGTCGAAGCTATTCAAACCTAACCAACGCAAACATAAGCCAGCAAAATGTACCCCATCTCAACCTAACGGGCCGAGACCACTATTACTGGCTTCCCCAGAGCCAAGCAGAACACATTAGTGGAGAGAAGAGCGCATTAATCCACCGCATTGCAGCGCATAGCACAAGTGAGAATGACACCTAACCCAACCTGTCCGAACCGAACGCAGCCTAACTAAACACAAGACGCCGAGGCAAGTATTTCTGACCTCCTCTGAGCCAAGCAGAGAGTTTTAGAGCAACGAAGAACTCAGTGATCCACCGAGTGGCAGTGTATAGCGCAAAATCCAAAGATATCCTGTCCCATCCTATCCAAGCGGAAAATAACTGAAGGTATCCTAAGGTAACCTATCGATGCGAGACCACAACTGCTGGCCACCCCAGAGCCATGCAGAGCATAATAGAGCACAGTAGAGCGGAGAAATGCACCGAAGAGCAGTGTACAGCACAGAAGTCAAAGCAATACCCTCCTAGCATAACCAAACGTAACATAGCCGAACGTAGCCGAACTAAAAATAACGACCACAATTGCGGGTCTCCCCACAGCCAAGCGGAGCATAATAGAGGAGAGTAGAGCGTACAAATCCATAGAATGGCACTGTATAGCAGAAGAGGCAAAGCTGTCCTGTCCTAACCTATCGAATTGTATCGTAAACGAACGTAACATATCTCAAGCCAACTAGACGCGACGACTACTGCTGGCTACCAAAGAGTCGAGCGGAGTATGGTAGAGAAATGCAGAGCGCAGAAATCCACCGAATAGCAGTGTACTGCGCGAAAGTCAAAGCCACCCTAGCCTAAACCAAGCAAATCTATCTTATCCGAACGTGACGTAACTCAACCTAACCTGCCGAGACTACCATTGCTGGGCTCCGCAGAGCCATGCAGACCATACTAGAGGAGAGTAGGGCGCAGAAATCCATAGAATCTCAGTGTTTAGCAGCAAATCCAAATCAGTCCAAACCTAGCCCAAGCAAAAATGAACTAACCTTGCATTACATAACTGAACCTAATGCGCAGCGTCCACTATTGCTGGACTCCTCGGAGCCATGCAGAACATATTAGAGCTCAGTAGGGCGCAAAAATCCGCCGAAAGCAGTGTATAGCACGGAAGCCAGAGCCAACGTTCCTAACCGCACCAAACGTAACGTAACCATACGTAACCTACATCAACATAACGTACCGAGGCCACTATTGTTCGCCTCCCCATGGTGAAGAAGAACAAGCTAGAGCATAGTGGAACGCAGAGACCACCGAGTAGCAGTGTACAACACAATAGCCAAAGCAGTCCCATTCTATCATCTTCATACGTAACGTAACCGAACGTGACACAACACAGCCTTAAGTTGCGAGACCTCTACAGCTGCCCTCCCCAGAGTCAAGCAGAAAATATTAGAGGAGAGAAGAGCGCACAAATCCGTAGAATCGCAGTGTATAACGCAAAAGTCATAGCCACCCTATTCCAACCTAACCAAACGTAACATAAACGGGCGTAACCGAACACATCCTAAAGTCCCAAAGGCATTATTGCTGGCTTCCACAGCGCCAAGCGGAAAGCGCTGGAAGGCAGCAGAGCGCAGGAATCCACAGCATTGCAGTGCACAGCACAAAAGTCGAAGGCTTCCTGGCACAACCTGTCCTAGCATAACCTATCCGAACTTTGCCTAACACAAATTTACGTGCCGAGACCACAACTGCTGGCCTACCCATTGCCAAGGAGAACATGCCAGAGCACAGTAGAGAGCAGAAATGCATCGAATAGCAGTTTGTAGCTAAAATTCAGAGCTATACCATCCTAACATGAAAAATCGTAACACGACCAAACATAACCTTGCGCTATCTAACGTGCCGCGACAGATATTGCTGGCATCCCCAGAGCCCAGAAGAACATATTACAGGAGAGTAGGGCGCGGAAGTCCACCGAATAGCAGTGTAGAGCACAAAGGTAATATCTATCCTATCCTTCCGTAGCCAAACGTAACGTATCCTATCCCAAATTGATGAGCCGAGAACGGAATTTCTGGCCTCCCCAGGGACAAACTGGTCAAACTAGAGCATAGTAGAACGCAGAAGCGCACCGAAAAGCAGTGTACCGCGCAAGTGTCGGAAGTACCCTATACTAACAACACCAGCTTTTACATCACCAAACGTTACATAACTCTACCCATCGTTCCGGGACCGTTGTTTCTGGCCTCCCCAGGGCAAAGCCGAATATAGGAGAGCACAGTAAAGCCTACAAATCCAACCCATTGCTGTTTACATCACAAAAGTCGAAGATACGCTAACATATCCTGACCAAACGTAACATAGCCAAACGTAGCCTAACTCAACGTAACGTGCTGGGACCATAATTGCTGACCTGCCTTGAGCCGAGCAGAGTATACTAGAGGAGAGCAGAGCGCAGAAATGTCTACAATACCTACGTATAAGAACCTGCCTAGAGCCGAGCAGAGTATACTAGAGGAGAGCAGAGCGCAGAAATGTCTACAATACCTACGTATAAGGGAAAAGTCAAAGCAACCCAAACCTAACCCAAACCAACGTAACCTAACCAAACGCAACATATCTCAAGCTAACGTGCTGAGACCACAATTGCTGGCCTCCCCAGAGCAGAGCAGAACGTACTAGAGCGTATAGGAGCGCAGGAATCCATCAAATATCAGTGTATAGCACAAATGTCAAAACTACTCTGTCCTAACTTAACAAACCCTCACATCACCAAACGTAACATTGCTCAAACTAACAGGCCGAGACAACTGCTGCTGGCCTCCACAGGGCCAAGCAGAATGTTGTAGAGAACAGATGAGCGCAGGAAACCGCCGAATAATGGTGTATACCACGTAAGTCAAAGCTGTCCTGGCCGAACACCGCGTAGCCTTAATTAACCAAACGTAACCGAAAACATCCTAACGTGCCGAGACCACAATTTCTGGCCCCCTACAGACAAGTGGAAGATATTAGAGTACAGTGGGCAGCGGAAACTCTTCGAATAGCAGCGCGTAGCAAGGAAGTCAGTGCTAAACTGTTCTAATATACCAGAGCGTAGCATAGCCAGACGCAAACTAACTCAACCTATCGTGCCGTGACCACTACTGCTGACCACTCCAGAGCCGAGCAGCACAGATTAGTTGAGAGGAGAGTTCAGAAATCCATAGAAACATAGTGTATGGACGAAGGTCGTGGCTATCATAGTCGAACGATACCTAACCCAACCTCGCAAATGTAACGTAATAGTGATCGCGGCAAGTTACGTTTGGTTAGGTTTGGTTAGATTATGTTTGGTCAGGTTGCCTTTGTCTTTTGTGCTATGCACAGCAATGCGGTCGATTTCTACGCTCTACTGACTCTAGCATATTCTACCCTGCTCTGTGGGTGCCAGGAGTAGTGGTCTCCGCACGTTAGGTTGGGTTATGTTTCGTCTGGGTAGGTTAGGGTAGGCTAGATTCGACTTTTATGCTATACACTGCTATTCGGTGGATTTCTGCGCTCTACCGTGCTATAATATGATCTGCTTGGCTCAGGGATGCCAGCTACAGTGGTCTCGGAAAGTTAGGTTGTGTTGGGTTACGTTAGGATAGGTTAGGCTTGTCTGGGTTGGGTTAGGGTAGCTTTGACCTTTCTGCTATACATTGCCATTCTTTGGACTTCTGCGACCTACTCTCCTTTAATATTTTCTGCTTTACGTTGGGGATGCCAGCATATTGGACTCCGCTCGTTAGGTTCATTTAGTCTACGCTTGGTTGGGTCAGGTTGGGTCTGGTAAGGAAAGGGAATCCTTGACGTTTGTGCTATTCGCAGCTATTTGGTGGCTGCCAGCCCTCTACTATTCTCTAGTGTGTTCTGGGTGGCTCTGCGGATTCAAGTAATAGTGGTCTCGGCACATTACGTTAAGTTATGTTACGATTGGTTCAATTACGTTTGGATAGGTTAGGATATGATTGCTTCGACTTTTGTGGTATACGCTGCCATTCGCTGGATGTCTAGGCTTTACATTGCTCTACTCTACTCTGCTCGTCTCAGGGGTGGCCATTAATATTGGCCTCGGCGCGTTAGGTTTTGTTAGGCTACGTTCGGTTAGGCCATGGATGCTTGTGTTATGGTTGGATAGCTTTCACTTTTCTGCCATACACTGCGATTCCATGGATTTCTGCGCTCTACTCTCATCTGATATAATCCGCTTGGCTCTGGGGAGGCCAGAAATAGGTGTCTAGGCACGTTAGTTTGGGATAGGTTACGTTAGGTTATGATATGCTTGTATAGGTTAAGCTAGGGTAGCTATGACTTTTGCGCTACACACTGCTATTCGGCCGAAATATGCACTCTACTGCGCTCCAACATGTTCAGCTTCGCTTTCGGAGGGACAAAACTGTTCTCGGCACATTAGTTTGAGTTACGTTACGTTTGGTTACGTTAGGTTAGGTTGGTTAGGTTTGGATTCTTCGACATTTCTGCTTTACACCGCAATGCGTCGGATTTCCGCGCTTTGCTGTTCTCTAGCATATTCTGCCTGGCTTTGACGAGGACAGCAATCATGGTGTCGTCACGTCAGGTTGAGTCGATTTACGTTTGGTTATGATAAGTTAGGTTAAACTATGTCAGGATATCGCTGGCTTTTGTTATATACACTGCTACTTGGTGGATTTTTGCGTTCTACTGTGATCTATCATAATTTGCTTTTAAATGGAGACGCCTGCAACAGTGGTCGCGGCACATGAGCTTTGTTACGTTTGGGTAGGTTAGGCTAGGTTATATTTCGTCAGGATATCCTTGACTTGTGTGGTAAAAACTGCAATGATGTTGATTTCTGATCCCCATAGTGCCCTAGTATATTCAGCTTGGCACTGCGGAGGCCGGCAGTAGTAGTCTCGACATGTTAGTTTTAGTTATGCTACGTTTGCTTATGATACGTTTGGTTAGGTCGGGAAAGGGTAGCATTTGCTTTTGGGTATGCACTGCTATTCGCTGGATTTCTGCGCTCTGCTGTACCCTAATATGCTCTGGTGGGCTCTGAGCAGGGCAGCAATACTGGTCTCGACAGGCAAGTTTGAGCTGGGCTGCATTCGGTCAAGTTAGGTTAGTTTGTGTCAGGTAAGGCTAGCTTTGTCCTTTCTGCTATACACTGTCGTTGTGTGTACCCCTGCGCTCTTCTCTCCTCTGATATGATATCCTTGGCAATGGAGAGGACAGCAATAGTGGTCTAGAATCGTTTGGTTGGATTAAGGTACGATTGGTTATGTTACGTTTGGCCAGATTAGGAGAGGGTTGCATGAAATTATGTGCTATATAATGTTCTTCGGTGAACTTCTGCGATATACGGTGCTGTAATATTCTCTGCTTGGCTATGGGGAGGCCAGCAATAGTGGGCCCGGCTAGTTAGTTTGTGTTAGGTTGCGTTTGGTTGCGTTACGATTGGTTAAGTTAGGAATGGCTAGCTATGACTCCTGCGGTACATACTGCTATTCAGCGGATTTCTGCACTCCACTGCGCGCTAATATGTTCAGCTTGGCTGTGAGAGGGCCAGCAAAAGTGGTGTCGGCACGTTACGTTGAGATATGCTACACTTGGTTAGATTAGGTTCGGACAGGATGGGTTAGAGTATCTATGGCTTTTGTGCTATACATCTGGAATGCCGTGGATTTCTGCGCTCTGCTGTGCTGTATTATATTCTGCTTGGCTTTGGAGCTGCCAGAAATTGTATTCTCGGTTCGTTAGTTTGAGGAAGGTTAGGGTTCGTTGGAATAGGCTAGGAAGGTTTGGTTAGTATTTCTTTGCCTTTTGTGCTATACACGGTCATTCGGATGATTTCCGCCCTCGGCATTGCTATACTACACACAATCTGCTTTGGTGATGCGAGCAGGTGTGGCCATGGCAAGATAGGTTGAGTTAGGCAAAGTTTGGCTATGTTACGTTCGGTGAGGTTAGGACGGGGTGGCCTAGACTTCTCTGCTATACACTGCTTTATTGTCGATTTCTGTCGTCTACTGTGCTCTATTATATTCTGCTTGGCGCTGTGGCTGCCAGCAGCGGTTGTCTTGGCACGATGTGTTGAGCTATGCTTCGTTTGGTTCGTTTATGTTGGGTCAGGTTAGTTCTGGGTATCTTCGACATTTTTGCTATACACTGCTATTCGGAGGATTTCTGCGCTCTGCTGTGCTGTAGTTCACTCTGATTGCCTGCGTGGAGGCCAGCAATAGTGGTCCCGTCATGTTAAGTTGAGTTATTTTACGTTTGACTGGGTTAGGAGGGGCAACTATGATTTTTGTGCTTTACACTGCTATGCATTGGATTTCTGTGATATACTGCGCACTACTACATTCTGCTTGCCTCCGGGGACAAGGTGCAGTTGTCGCGACACGTCCTGCTTATTTATGCTACGTTTGGTTATGTTATGTTGGGCCACGGTAGGTCAGGATATCTTCGGCTTTTGTGATAAACACTGCTATTCGGTGGATTTCTGCTCTCTACTTTGCTGTACTATAACCTGCACGGCTCCGGTCAGGCGAGAAAAGGCATTCGCGGCACGATAGTTTGAGGTATGCTGCGTTTGGTTAGGTTGAGTTAGGTCAGGTTGTGTTAGGATATCTACGGCTTTTGTGCTGTACACGGCAATGCGGTGGATTTCTGTGCTCTGATGTGCTGGAGTGCACTATGCTTATCTCTCTGTAGGCCAACAATTGTGGTCTCGCCATTTTTGGTTGTGTTGTGTTACGTTTCGTTATGTTATGTTAGGAAGGAATGGTTAGGATTCCGTCATCTGTTGTGCTGTACACTGCTATTCGGTGGATTTATGCTCTCCACATTGCTCTTCTATACTCTGCTCGACTCTGGAGATGCGAGAAGTAGAGGTTGTGGCAAGTTAGTTTGAGTTAGGTTATGTTTGCTTAGTTTAGTGTAAGTTAAGTTTGGTCAGGATAGCTTTGATTTTCGTGCTATACACTGCTCTCCAGTGTATGTCTGTGATCTACAGTGCTCTAACATAATCTGCTTGGCTCCGTGCATGATATCAGCTGTGGTCGCGGCACGTTATGTTAAGTTATGCTACGTGGGGTTTGGTTAGGTTTGGTCAGGTTAGGTTAGGATATCAACGTCTCTTGTGCTATACTATTCGGCGGTTTTCTGCACTCTACTGTGCTTTAGTATATTCTGCTTGCCTCTGCGGTGGACAACAATAGTGGTCTCGACACGTCATGTTGGTTGCGCTACGATTGGTTAGTTTAAGTTAGGTCAGGTATGGTTTTGTATCTTTTACTTTTTGTTATACACTGCAATTCGGTGAAGTTCTGCACTGCACTGTACTGTGCTGTAGCATACCTTGCTTCTCTGCGTGGAGGCTAGCAGTAGTGGTCTCGTCGTGTTAGGTTGAGTTGTGTTACGTTTGGTTATGATACGCTCGGCTAGGTTAGGATAGACTACTTCGACTATTGTGGTTTGCACTGCTATTACGCGGATTTCTGTGGTATACTGTCCTCTACTACGTTCTGCTTGGCTCTGGGGAGTCCAGGATCAGGGGTCGGGGTACGTCATGTTTTGACCTGCAACGTTTGGTTAAGTTGGGTTAGTTTAAGTTAGGTTAGGGTATCTGGGCCTGTTGAGGCATTCACTGAAATGCGGTCGATTTCTGCGCTCTACTGTGCTGTTGTACATTCTGCTTGTCTCTTTGGAGGCCAGCAATAGTTGTCCCGTCATATTGGTTTGTCCTCGGCCACGTTCGGGCATGTTAAGTTTGGCTAGGATAGTATAGCCTACCCTGACTTTGGTGCTGTTCCCTGCTTTCGATGGATTTCTTCGCTCTAACGAGCTCTAATGCGCTCTGTTTGGGTCTCAGGAGGCCTGCAATATTGGTCTCGTCACCCTATGTCGAGTTACACTACGTTTGGTTAGGTTAGTTTAGGTTAATCTCGGTTTGGTTAGCTCTTACTTTCGTGCTGTACACTGCTATTCGGAGCATTCCTCAACTCGACTGGGCTCTACTCTACTCTGCTTGGACCTGGCGGGCAGGGAATAATGTTTGAGGCACGTTACGATGTGTTAGGCTACGTGTGGCTTGGTTATGTTAGCATGGATTAGGGTTGGATAGCTATCACTTTTGTGCTATGCACTTCGTTTCTATGGAATCCTGTGCTATACTCCGCTGTAATAGGCTCCGATTGACTCTGAGGTGGCTAGCGGTACTGTTCGTAGCACATCAGGTTTAGTTAGATTGCGTTCGGTTTCGTTAGGAGAAGGTTTGGTAAGGTTAGGGCACCTTTGACACTTGTGCTCAAGAGAGCTTTCCTGTGGATATCTGCACTCTAGTGTGCTCTATCATATTCCGCTTGTCTCTGTGTGCGCCAGCAATAGTGGTCGCGGCACGTTAGTTTGTGTTATGTTACGTCTGGATAGGTTAGGTTTGGATACGTTTGGTTAGGATATCTTTGCCTTTTGCGCTGTACGCTGCTATTCGGTCGATTCCTGCACTCTATATTGCTGTGCTGTACTGTGCTTTGCTCCCGCGAGTCCGGCAATAGTCGTCGTAGCATGTCAAGTCGTGTCATGTTACGTGTGGTTATGTTAGGTTTTGATACCTTTGGTTAGGTCAGCACTGAATTTTGTGCTATAGACTGCCGTTCGGAGGAATTCCGCGCTCTACTGTGCTCTGGTATGCTCTGCTTGGCACTGTGAAGGCCAGCAATAATGGTCTCGTCCCGTTAGGCTCAATTAGTCTGCGTTTGGTTAGGTTCCGTTTGGTCAGGTGAGATTAGGATATACTTGGCGTTGTGTTATTCTTTTCTCTTTGGAGGATTTCAGTGCTCTGCTGTGCCCTGGCATAATCTACTTGGCTCTGGGGATTCCAGCAATAGTGGCCTCGGCACGTTAGGTTAAGTTAAACTGCGTTTGGCCGTATTACGTTTGGAGATGTTAGTATAGGGTCGCTGCAACTTTTGTGCTGAAAGCCACTGTTCGTCGTACTTCCACGTTCTATGTTGCTCTGCTCTACCCTGCTCTACTGTGGGGAAGCCAGTAATAATTGTCCAGGCACGTTAGTGTGATTTCGCTTCGTTTGGTTATGTTGCGTTTTGTTTGGTTAGAAGAGCATGGCATTGACTTTTGTGTTATATACTGCTATTCCATGAGCTTCTGCGCTTTACTGTGCCCTAATATTTTCTCCTTGTCCCCGGGGACGCCAGCAATAGTCGTCTCGGCACGTTAGGCTGAGTTACGTTATGTTCGTTTAGGTTATGTTTGTCAGAGCTAGGTCTGGATAGCTTTGCCTTTCTCTGCACAGACCGTTACTCGGTGGATTCCTGAGACCTACGGTGCTCTACAACACACTGCCCGACTCTGGTGTGGCAGGCAATAGTGGTCGCTGCAAATAAGGTTTAGTTGGGCTACGTTCGGGTATGTAACGGTTGGATATGTTAGGAGAGGGTAGCTATGCCATTTATGTTTCACATTGCCATTCGGTGGATTTCGGCGCACTAGATGGCTCCACTACACCCGCCTTGACTGTGGGAGGCCAGTTATAGTGGTCTCGGTACGTTGGGTTCAGTTTGGCTGCGCATGGCTGGCTTACGTTTGGATAGGCTATGATAGGATAGCTATGACCTGTACACAGATATATGGCGGATTTCTGCGCTGTGTTGTGATCTAATGCTTCGTATCTTGCTCTGGGAGTTCCAGAAATAGCGGCCGCGGCGCGTTACGCTGTCTTAGGTTACGCTTGGTTAGGTCATGTTTGCTTGCGTCAGGGTAGGATATCACAGAATTTCGTGCCATGCACTGCACTACTATGGACCTCTACGCTCTACTCTCCCTTAATATTCCCTGCTTGGCGATGGGGAGTTCAGCAGTAGTTTGCTAGGCACGTTAGGTTGGAATCGGATATGTATGGTTATGCTCGGTTTGATCAGGTTTGGTCAGATTTGGTTAGGATATCATTTACTTTTCGCTTTACACACCAATCCGGCGGACTTTTGCGTTCTAGTGCGCTCTAGTATATTCTGCTCGGCTCTGGGGAGGCAAGAAGTAGTGGTCTCGGCTCGTCAGGATTGGTTATGCTGCGTTCGGTTTAGTTACGTTTGGTTAGGCTAGGAGAGGATAGCTTTGAATTTTGTGCCATGCGCTGCTATTCGATGAACTTCTGTACTCTACTGTGCCTTAGTATACCCTGCTTGGCGATGGGGAGTCCAGCAATATTTGGCTATGCGTGTTAGGATGGGCTTGGTTACGTTTGGATATGTTAGGTTAGGACGGGTTATGTCACCAATATCCTTTACTTTTCCGCGTCACGCTTCAGTGCGACGATTTTCTGCGATCAACTGTGCCCTAGTATATTCTGCTTGGCTCTGTGAATGTTAGCAGTATTGGTGTACGCACGTTGGGCTGAGTTAGGCTACGTTTGGTTAGGACGGCTTTGTCTTTTGTGTTGTACACTGCTCTTCGGTGGATTTGATCTAATACGTTCTGCTTTGCTCTGGGGAAGCCAGTAATGGTGGTCTCGTCACGTGAGGTTGAGTTATGTTACGTTTGGTAAGATTAATTTGGCGTAAATTAGACCTTTGCGCTATACAGGGCTACACGGAGAACTTCTGCGCTCTAGATTGCACTAGTATGCTCTGCTTGGCTCTGGGTAGGCCAGCAACAGCACTCTCGGCACGCTACCATTTGTTAGGCTACGTTAGGATAGCTTTGGTTAGTACCGGTTAGCTTGGGATATCTGTGCCTTTTCCGCTACACACCGCTATTCGGTGGGTTTCTGCGATTTACTGTGCTGTAGTATATTCTGCTTTGCTCTTGGGAGGTTGGCAACAGTGGTCTAAGCACGTTAGGCTGAATTAGGTTGCGTTTGGTTATGTCACGTTTGGTTAGGTTGGGAAACGAATGCATAGATCTTTGCGCTGTACACTCCTCTTCGGTGGATTTCGACGCTCTGCTGTGATCTAATACTCCCTGCTTTGCTCTGGGAATTCCAGAAATAGCAGCCGCGGCGCGTTAAGCTCTGTTAGGTTACGTTTGACTCGGTTATGTTTGTCTGCATTAGGATAGGATATCTTTGACTTTCGTGCTATACACTGTCATCCTAAGGACCTCTGCGCTGTACTTTCCACTAATGTGCCCTGCACCGTGATGGGGAGGCCAGGAGTAGTGTCCTCGGCACTTTAGGTTATGATAGGTTGCGTTTGGTTATATTACGTTGGGATAGGTTACGATAGGATAGCTTTGACTTTTACCCTATACGCTGCTGTTCGGTGGATTTCTGGGCTCTACATTACTCTAATACCCTCTACTTAGCTTCTAGGGACGTCAGCTATAGTAGCCTCGGCACGTTACGTTCAGTTAGGCTACGTTCGGTTTGGTTAGGTGAGGACAGGTTAGGTTTGAATACGTTTGACTATCGTGGTGTGCACTGCTTTTGGGTGGATTTCTGAGTTCTATTGTGTGCCTGTATGTCCTGTTTGGCTATGCGGAGGCCAGCTAAAGCGGTCTCGGCACGTTAGGTCAAGATAGAGTACGTACGGTTATGTTACGCTTGGCAAGGTTGGGATAGGACAGCTTTGCGTTTTACGCCTTACACCGCCATCCGGTGGATTTCTGTGCTCTACTGTGCTCTAATATGTTCTGCTTGGCTCTGGCGAGGCCAGCAAATGTGGTCGGGGCGCGCTAGGTTCTGTTATGTTAAGCTTGGCATGGCTAGGTTACTATATGTTCGGTTAGAGTAGCTTTGAATTTTGTGCTGTATCCTGCTATTCTTTCGATATCTGTGCACTGCGCTGTTCTACTTGCATCTGCTGGCCTCCTGGGAGGCCAGCAATAGCGGTCCTGCGCATTTGACTGTGATAGGTTACTTTCGGTTAGGTTAGGTTATGTTAAGATTCGTTGCGGTTGCTTTGACTCTTGCGCTATACACTGCTGTTCGGTCGACGTCTGCGCTCTTCTCTGGCATAGTATATCCAGCTTGGCTATGGGGAGACCAGCAGTACTGATCTCGGCACATTAATCTGAGTTAAGCAGTGTTTGGTTATGTTCCGTTTGGTTACGTTAGGACAGGATAGTTTAGACTTATGTGCTATACCCTGCTATTCGGTGGATTGCTGCGCCCTACATTGCCATATTATAATCTGCTCGGATCTCGGGAGGCCAGCAATCGTGGCCGCGACGCGTCAGGTTAAGTGAGATTACGCTTGGTTGTGTTACGTTAAGTTGCGTTTGGTTTCGATGGCTTTGCCCTTTATGCTACGCTCTGCTATTCTATGGACTTCTGCGCTCTTCTGAGTTCTATCACGCTCTGTTCGTTTCCGTGGGCGCCACGAATAGTGCTCTTGACAGGTTACGTTGTCTTATGTTACGTTTTTCTGTGCCAGGTTTGGACAAGTTTGGTCAAGATAGATATGACTCTTGTAGTATACACTGCTGTTCAGAAGACTTCAGCTTTCTACATTGCTCTGCTGTACTCTGCTTAGCTTTCGTGGTGCCAGCAACAGCGGTCGTTGCACGTAAGTTTAGGTAGAGTTTCGTCTGGATGTGTTAAGTTTGGTTAGGTTTGGAAAGGACAGCCTTGACGTTTGTGCTATACACTGCTATTCGGTGCATTTCCTCGCTCTACTGTGCTGTAACTTGCTCTGATTGGCGCATTGGAGGCCGGCAATAGTGGTCTCGGCACGTCAGTTAGAGTTATGCTGCGTTTGATTAGGTCACGTTTGGTTAAGTTAGGATAGGATAGCATTGACTTTTGTGCTGTGAACAGCTATTCGGCCGATTTCTGCGCTTTACTGTGCTCTAGTATTCCCTACATGGGCGTGTGGATGACAGCAATGGCGGTCTCGGCAATTTAGGTTGTGCAATGATTCGTTTGGCCAGGTTAAGATATGTCAGATTTGGTTAGGATATCTTTGGCTTCTGTCCTTTGCACTTTAGTGAGGCCGACTTTTGCGGCCCCGGGTACTCTAGTATATTCTGCTTTGCCCTCGGGAGGACAGTAATAGTGGTGTCGGCACGTTATGTCAAGTTAGGTTACTTCTGGTTATGTTAAAATACGGTGTCTTTGACTATTTCGCTATACACAACTATTCGCTAGATCTCTGAGCTCTTCGTTCCTCTACTGTACCCGCACGGACTCTGGCGAGATCAGCAACAATGGTCCCGGTACGTTCGGTTAAGATAGGTTACCTTTGCTTATATTACGTTCTGATGTGCTATTATGGGATAGAATTCACGTTTGCGCTATGGACTGCAAACTGCTATTCGTTGGATTGAAGCCCGCTACATTGCTCTACTGTGCTCTGCTCGACTCTGGGGATGGCAGAAATAGTGGTCCCGGAATATTAGTTTTATTTATGCTACGTTTGGCTATGTTACGATTGGTCTGGTTAGGAGGGGATAGCAACCACTTTTGTGCTATACACTGCTGCTCGTTGGACTCCTTCGCTATACTGTGCTCTAAAATACTCTGCTTGGCTCTGGGGAAGCCAACAATAGTGTGCTCGGCACGTCTGGCTGTGTTATCTTACATTTGTCCGGGATAGGTTAGCATAGTGTAAGGTAGGATATCTTTGACTTCTGTTCTATGGACTGCTATTCGGTGGATTTCTGCGCTCCAGTCGGCTCTAATATGCTCTGCTTGGCGCTGAGGAGGCCAGCAATTGTGGTTTCGGCACGTTACGCTCATTTATGCTATGATTGGTTAGGTCAAGTTCCTTTACGTTAGGCTTGCATAGCTTTGACTTTCGTGATATACATTACTGTGCGGTGGATTTCTGCGCTCTACAGTGCTCTAGTATATTCTGGCTAGCTCCGTGGAAGTCAGCAATTCTGGTCCAGTCACGTTTGGTTATGTTATGTTTGGTTATGTTGCGTTTAATTAGGTTCGGCACCGATAGCTTCGACCTTTGCGCTACACACTGCTATTGGGTGGATTTCTCCGACCTACTGTGATCTAGTACTCTTTGCTTTGCTCTGTGGAGTCCAGAAACAGTGTCCGCGGCGCGTTATTATGAATTGTGTTACGTTTTGCACGGTTAGGTTTGTCTGCGTTACGAGAAGGCATCTCCGACTTTTGTGCCGTACACAGAAATGAGGTGGATTTCTGTGCCCTGCTGATCTCTAGTATGTTCTGTTTGGCTCTGGCTAGGCCGGTAATATGGGTATCTCCAAGTTAAATGGAAATAGGCTACTCTTGGTTTGGTTATGTTAGATTTGGCTTGGTTCGCGTCGTTTCGACTTTTCCGCTGCACACTGCGATTCTAAGGGTTTCTGCTATCTACTGTCCTCTAATACTTGCCGCTTGGCTCTAGGGCGGCCAGTAATGGTGGTCGCCTCACGCACGATTGGGTTAGGTTACGTTTGGTTACGTTACGATTGCTTAGGTTAGGAGGGACTGGCCTTGACCCTTGTGCTGTACACTGCTTTTCGGCGGACTACTACCATCTACATTTCTCTACTACACTCTACTCGCCTCTGGGGTGGCCAGTAATAGAGGTCCCTGCACGTTAGTTTGATTTATGCTACGCTTCATTGTATTACGTAAGGGTAGGGCGGGAGTGGGTACCATTCAATTTTGTGCTATGCACTTCTATTCGGTGGACTTCTTCGCTATACTCTTCCCTATTATGATCTGCCTGCCTCTAGGGATGCCAGTAATGGTGGTCTCGGGATATTATGCTAGTTAGGATGCGTTTAGATACGTTATGTTAGCTTATGTTAGGTTTGGTTAGCTTAGCCTTTTCTGCTACGATACTGGGCGCGGCACCTTAGGTTGTGTCAGATTACGCATAGTTAGGATAGGTCGCGTTGGGTTTGGTTAGGATAGCTGTGACTTTTGTGCACAATACTGATATCCTGTGGGCTTCTGTGCTCTTCTGTGCTCTATCACAGTCCGCTGTACTCTGGGGACGCCAGCAATAGTAGTCGCGGTACGTTAGTTTGATTTAGGCTACGTTTGATTATGTTACGTTTGGTTAGCTTATGAAAGGGTACATCTGACTTTTGTGCTATTCACTGATATGCGGTGGATTTCCGCACTTTACTGTGCTATATTATGCTTTGCTTGGCTCTGGGATGCCAGCAATGGTTGTCTCGGCACGCTAGGTCGCGTTAGGTTTCGTTGGTATATGTTAGGTATGTCTTTGTTAGGATACCTTTGACTTTCAGCTATGCATTGCCATTCATTGGTCTTCTGCGCTCTACTCTCCGTTAATGTGTTCTATTTGACGATGGAGATGGCAGCATCAGTGGCCTCGGCTCGTCGGGTTTAGTTAGTCTACACTTGGTTCGGTTAGGTTGGGTCAGGTAAGCTTAGGGTATCTCTGACATTTGCGCTATTCGCTTTTATTTGGAAGCTTCCGGTACTCTACTGTGCTCCAGTATGTTCTGCTTGGCACTGCGGATTGCAGTAGCAGTAGTCTCGGCACATTAGGTTGAGTTACGCAACGTTTGGTTTGGTTATGTCAGTTTGTGTAAGCCCTGGATAGCTCTGGCTTTTGTGCTATACTCTGTAATTCCGTGGATTTCTGCGCTCTACTGCCCTCTAACAGGTTCAGCTTTGCTCTAAGGGATACAGCAATTGTGGTCACGGCACGTTATGTTGAGTCAGGCTAAGTTCGATTAGGTCAGGTTAGGCCTGGTTAGGTTAGTGTGTCTTCGACTTTTGTGCCCTATACTGCAGTGCGGCGCATTTTTGCGCTCTACTGTGCTCTAATATTCTGGGCTTGGGGCTGCGGAGGCCGGAAATAGTGGTCTCGGCCTGTTAGGTGGAGCTAGGTTAGGTTTGAGTAGATTAGGTTAGTCTGGGTGGTGTTAGGACGGCTTTGAATTTTCTGCTATACATTGCCATTCTTTGGAGTTCTTCGCTCTACTTTCCTCTGGTTAGTTCTGCTTAGCGATGCGGAGGGCAGCAATATTGTTCTCGGCTCGTTAGGTTCAGCTAGTCTACGTTTTGTTGGTTTATGTTCGGTCGGGATAACTTTGACTTCTGTGCTATACATTGCTGCTCGGTGTCTTCCTGCGCTCTACTGTGCTTTATATATTCTGATTGTCTCTGGGGAGGCCTGCAACAGTGGTCTCGGCACGTTAGTTTGGGCTAGGCTATGTTCGGTTAGGATACCTTTGTGTTGGTTTAGTACGAATAGCTTTGACATACGTGGTGTACACTGCTATTCGGTGGATTTCTGCGCTCTACTGATCTCTACCGTATTCTGCTTGGCCCTGGGGAATCCAGTAATAGTGGACTCGGCACGTGAGGATAAGTTAGGCAGCGTTTGATTATAATACGTTTGGACCGGTTATGAAGTGCTAGCTATGACTCTTGCGCCATGCGCTGCTATTCGCCGCATTTCTACGCTCTACATTGCTCTACTATACTCTGCGCGACTGTGGGCAGACCAGTAACAGGTGTTCCGCCAGGTTAGTTTATTTAAGCTACGTTTTGTTATGCTACGTCTGGTTAGGGTAGGAGAAGATAGCATTGATTTTCGTGCTATACGCTGCTACTCGGTGGGCTTGTGCGCTATACTGTGCTCTAATATGCTCTGCTTGGCTCTGGGAAGACCAGCAATGGTGGTCTCGGCGCGTTACGTTGAAACAAGCTACGTTTGGTTAGGATAGTTTAGGACATGTTAGGTTAGGTTATCTTCGACACTTGTGCTTTACACTGTAATGCGGTGGATTTCTGCGCACTGCTGTGCTCTTCTACACCATGCCCGACTCTGGGGAGGACAGCAATGGTTGCCGCGGCACTTAATGTTGAGGTAGGCTACGTTCGGTTACGTTATGTTAGCATGGGATATATCTCGATATATATGAGTTTTTTGCTGTGCACTGAGATACTATGGACCTATGCGCCCTATTTTCCTTTAGTATGTTCTGCTTGACTCTGGGGAGGCCAGCAATAGCGGGCGGGGTACGTCAGTTTGTGTTATGTTATGATTGGTTATGTTATGATTGGATATATTAGGATAGGGTAGTTTTGACTTTTGTGCTATACACTGCTATACGGCGAACTTCAGCGCTCTACTGTGCTCAAGTATGTTCTGCTTGGCTCTGGGGTGGCCAGCAGTGGCGGCCTCGGCAAGCAAGGTTGAGTCGTGTTACGCATGGCCTGGCTATGGTCGTATAGGTTTGGATGGTATAACTTCGACCCTTGGGCTGTACACTGCTATTCGGTCCAAATCTGTGCACTGCATTGCTCCACTGGCATCTGCTTGTCTCCGTGGAAGCCAGTAATTGTGGTCGTTACTCGTTTGGTTTATCTTGGTTACGTTTGGTTAGGTTAGGTTTGGTTATGTTTGGTTAGGATGGCTTTGACTTTTGTGCTGTACACTGCTATTCGTTGAACTTCTGCGCTCTACTGCTCCCTAATATTTCCCACTTGGCACTGGGGAGGCCGCGGCAGAGACCTCGGCACGATAGGGTTTGGTTATTCTATGTTTGATTAGGTTATGTTAAGTCTGGTTATGTTGAGATGTCTTTGACCTTCGTGGTATACATTGCTATTTAGTGTATTTCTACGCTTTACTGTGCTCTACTCTACTCTGTTGGACTCTAGGGAGGCCAGCAATAGAGGTCTCCGCACGTTAGGAGTAGTTATGCTACGTTTGGTTACGTTACGTTTGTCCAAGTTAGGATAGGATAGCATTGACATTCGTGTTATGCACTGCTAGTCGGTGGATTTCTGGCTCTACAGTGCTCTGCTATAATCTGCTTAATTCTGTGGTGGCCAGCAAGAGTGATCTCGGCGCGTTAGGCTGAGATACACTACGTACGCCTATGTTACGGTCGGTTAGCTTAGGACAGGATAGTATTGACTTTTATGCTATATACAGCTATTCGGTGGATTTCTGCGCTCTAATTTGCTCTTGTATACTCTGCTTGGCTATGGGGAGGCCAGCAGTATCGTCCTCGGCACGTATGTATGAGTCAGCTTGCTTTCGGTTATGTTACGCTTGGATGGGTTAGGTGAGGATTGCTTAGACTTTTGCGCTATACATTGCTCTTCGGCGGACTTCTGAGCTCTACATTGCTCTACTATACTCTGTTCAGCTCTGGGGATGCCAGTAGTTGCGGTCTCGGCACGTTAGGTTGAGCTACGCTACGTTTGGTTAGGTTAAGCTTGTTTGTGTTAGGTCTGAATACCTTTGACTTTCGTTGTATAAACTGTTGTTCGGTGAATTTCTGTGCCATACTGTGCTCTGATATGTACTGCTTAGCTATGGGTACGCAAGCAATGCACGCCTCGTCTCGTTAGGTATAGTTGCTCTACGTTTGACTAGGATACGTTAGGTCATGTTAGGATAGGATGTCTTCGACTTCTGTGCTGTACAGGGCTATTAGGTGGCCTTCAGCGCTCTGCTGTGGTCTAGTTTATTCTGCTTTTCTCTGGGGAGACCAGCGATCTATGTCCCGGCGCGTTTGCCTAAGTTAGGATGCGTTCGGTTGTATTACGTTTGTATATGTTAGGAGAGGATAGCATTGACTTTAGTGCTGTACACAGCTATTCCGTGGATTGCTGACCTCCTCATCGCTCTACTGTACCCTGTTCGACTCTCGGGATGCGAGCAATAGCTGTCGTGGCACTTTAGTTTTAGTTGGCTTACGCTTGGTTGCGTCAGGTTTGCTTACGGTGGGTCAGGCTAGCTTTGACTTTCGTGCTATACACAGCTTCTCGGTCAATTCCTGCCGTCTACTGTGCTTTACTCTAACCTGCTAGACGCTGGGGAGGCCAGCAGTAGTGGTCGCGGCACGTTACATTTAGTTACGCTACGTTCAGTTAGGTTAGGTTAGGAGAGGTTAGGTTTGGTTATCTTTGACTTTTGCGCTACACACTGCAATACGGTGGATATCTACACTCTATTGTGCCGTAGTGCTCTGCGTTACTCTGGGGAGGTCAAGAATGGCGGTCTCGGCACGTTAGGTGGTGTTATGCTATGTTCTGCCTGGTTACGCTAGATTGGGTTAGGTTTGGTTAGCACTGTCTCTCGTGGCATACAGAGTAATTCGGTGGAATTCTGAGCTCTACTGTAGTCTACTATACTCTGCTCGAATCTGTGGAGAGCAGAAATAGTGGTCGCTGCACGATAGGTTGAGCTATATTTCGTTCGGTTAGTTTAAGTTACGTTGCTTTTGGCTAGGATGGCTTCGACTTTCGTGTCATACAATGCTCTTCGGTGTTTCTCTGCGTTCTGCTGTGAACTAGTGTGCTCTGCTTCGCTCTGGGGAGGCCAGCAATTGCGGTCTCGGCTCGTTAGGTATAGATATTCTACGTTTCATTAGGTTAGGCTAGGTCAGTCTAGGTTAGGATATCTTTGACTTTTGCCCCATGCACCGCTATATGGTGGCCTTCTGCGCTCTGCTGTGCTGTAGTATATTCTGTCTGGCTCCGGGAAGGCCAGCAATAGCGGCTTCGGTACGTCAGTTTATGTTAGGTTGCGTTTGCTTATACTACTTTTGTATATGCTAGGAGACGATAGCTTGGACTATTGTGCTTCACACTGCTATTCGTTCGATTTCTACGCTCTACGTTGTTCTACTATACTCTGCTCGACTCTGGGGAGCCCAGTAATAGTGGTCTGGGGCCGTTATGTTTTGTCAGGCTACACTTGGCTACGTTACGTTCTTCTGGGTTAGGATAGGGTAGATATGACTTTCGTGGTACACACTGATATTCGGTGGATTCCTACGATCTACGGTGCTCTACTGCGCCATTCCAGACTCTGGGGAGGCGTGCAATGGTGTTCGTGGCACGTTATTTTGTGTTAGGTTAAGTTTTGTTAGGCAAGTTTCGGTTAATCTTGGTCAGGATAGCTATGACTTTCGTGCTATACACTATTATACGGTGGATTTCTGAGATCTGCTATGCCCTACTGCATTCTCCTTTGCTCTGGGAGGCCAGGAGCAGTGGTCACGGCACGTTAGGTAGGGTTAGGGTACGTTTGGCGAGGTTATGTTTGTTTTGGTTGGGTTTGCATTACTTTGGCTTTCGTGGTATACACTGCCATACGTTGGATTTCTACACTCTGCCGTGCTCCGGTATGTACAGCTTGGCACTGGGGTGGTCAGCAATAGTGGCAAAGGCACTTCAGGTTGGTTTATGTTGCGCTTGGTTATGTTACGTTTGGCTAGGTTAACTTTTACTATTGCGCTATGCACTGCTCTTCGGTGGATTTCTGCGCCCTACATTGCTCTGCTATACTCGGCCCGACTACGGTGTGGCGAGCAATAGTGGCCGTGGCACGTTACTTTGCGTTATGTTACGTTTGGTTAGGTTATGTTAGGCCACGTTTGGCTAGGATAGCTAAGACTTTCGTGCCGTACACTGTTATTCGACGGATTCCTATGATCTACTGTGCTCTACCACGTTCTGCTTCGCTATGCGGAGGCCAGGAGCAGTGGTCGCTGCAGGTTATTTTATGTTATGCTGGGCTCGGTTTCGTTAGGTTAGGGCAGGTTATGCTTGGATATCTGAGTCTTGTCTGCTATTCACGGCAACGTGGTGGATTTCTGCGCTATACTGTTCTCTCGTACAATCCACTTGTCTCTGTGGAGGCGGGCAATGTTGGTATCGTCAAGTTGGGGTCAGTTCGGATACGTTTGGACCTGCCACGTTTGGCTAGGTTAGGATATGCTACATTGACTTTTGTGCTCTACACTGCCATTCGGTGGATTTCTGTGACCTACTATGCTCTACTACATTCTGCTTGGCTATGCGGAGTCCAAGAGCAGTGGTCGCTGTACGTCATGTTGTGTTATGCTGCGTTTGGTT
>NW_016911055.1:83222-95322 GCF_001483705.2 Eufriesea mexicana
GCAGTAGCAGTAGTCTCGGCACATTAGGTTGAGTTACGCAACGTTTGGTTTGGTTATGTCAGTTTGTGTAAGCCCTGGATAGCTCTGGCTTTTGTGCTATACTCTGTAATTCCGTGGATTTCTGCGCTCTACTGCCCTCTAACAGGTTCAGCTTTGCTCTAAGGGATACAGCAATTGTGGTCACGGCACGTTATGTTGAGTCAGGCTAAGTTCGATTAGGTCAGGTTAGGCCTGGTTAGGTTAGTGTGTCCTCGACTTTTGTGTCCTATACTGCAGTGCGGCGCATTTTTGCGCTCTACTGTGCTCTAATATTCTGGGCTTGGGGCTGCGGAGGCCGGAAATAGTGGTCTCGGCCTGTTAGGTGGAGCTAGGTTAGGTTTGAGTAGATTAGGTTAGTCTGGGTGGTGTTAGGACGGCTTTGAATTTTCTGCTATACATTGCCATTCTTTGGAGTTCTTCGCTCTACTTTCCTCTGGTTAGTTCTGCTTAGCGATGCGGAGGGCAGCAATATTGTTCTCGGCTCGTTAGGTTCAGCTAGTCTACGCTTTGTTGGTTTATGTTCGGTCGGGATAACATTGACTTTTGTGCTATACATTGCTGCTCGGTGTCTTTCTGCGCTCTACTGTGCTTTATATATTCTGATTGTCTCTGGGGAGGCCTGCAACAGTGGTCTCGGCACGTTAGTTTGGGCTAGGCTATGTTCGGTTAGGATACCTTTGTGTTGGTTTAGTACGAATAGCTTTGACATACGTGGTGTACACTGCTATTCGGTGGATTTCTGCGCTCTACTGATCTCTACCGTATTCTGCTTGGCCCTGGGGAATCCAGTAATAGTGGACTCGGCACGTGAGGATAAGTTAGGCAGCGTTTGATTATAATACGTTTGGACCGGTTATGAAGTGCTAGCTATGACTCTTGCGCCATGCGCTGCTATTCGCCGCATTTCTACGCTCTACATTGCTCTACTATACTCTGCGCGACTGTGGGCAGACCAGTAACAGGTGTTCCGCCAGGTTAGTTTATTTAAGCTACGTTTTGTTATGCTACGTCTGGTTAGGGTAGGAGAAGATAGCATTGATTTTCGTGCTATACGCTGCTACTCGGTGGGCTTGTGCGCTATACTGTGCTCTAATATGCTCTGCTTGGCTCTGGGAAGACCAGCAATGGTGGTCTCGGCGCGTTACGTTGAAACAAGCTACGTTTGGTTAGGATAGTTTAGGACATGTTAGGTTAGGTTATCTTCGACACTTGTGCTTTACACTGTAATGCGGTGGATTTCTGCGCACTGCTGTGCTCTTCTACACCATGCCCGACTCTGGGGAGGACAGCAATGGTTGCCGCGGCACTTAATGTTGAGGTAGGCTACGTTCGGTTACGTTATGTTAGCATGGGATATATCTCGATATATATGAGTTTTTTGCTGTGCACTGAGATACTATGGACCTATGCGCCCTATTTTCCTTTAGTATGTTCTGCTTGACTCTGGGGAGGCCAGCAATAGCGGGCGGGGTACGTCAGTTTGTGTTATGTTATGATTGGTTATGTTATGATTGGATATATTAGGATAGGGTAGTTTTGACTTTTGTGCTATACACTGCTATACGGCGAACTTCAGCGCTCTACTGTGCTCAAGTATGTTCTGCTTGGCTCTGGGGTAGCCAGCAGTGGCGGCCTCGGCAAGCAAGGTTGAGTCGTGTTACGCATGGCCTGGCTATGGTCGTATAGGTTTGGATGGTATAACTTCGACCCTTGGGCTGTACACTGCTATTCGGTCCAAATCTGTGCACTGCATTGCTCCACTGGCATCTGCTTGTCTCTGTGGAGGCCAGTAATTGTGGTCGTTACTCGTTTGGTTTATCTTGGTTACGTTTGGTTAGGTTAGGTTTGGTTATGTTTGGTTAGGATGGTTTTGACTTTTGTGCTGTACACTGCTATTCGTTGAACTTCTGCGCTCTACTGCTCCCTAATATTTCCCACTTGGCACTGGGGAGGCCGCGGCAGAGACCTCGGCACGATAGGGTTTGGTTATTCTATGTTTGATTAGGTTATGTTAAGTCTGGTTATGTTGAGATGTCTTTGACCTTCGTGGTATACATTGCTATTTAGTGTATTTCTACGCTTTACTGTGCTCTACTCTACTCTGTTGGACTCTAGGGAGGCCAGCAATAGAGGTCTCCGCACGTTAGGAGTAGTTATGCTACGTTTGGTTACGTTACGTTTGTCCAAGTTAGGATAGGATAGCATTGACATTCGTGTTATGCACTGCTAGTCGGTGGATTTCTGGCTCTACAGTGCTCTGCTATAATCTGCTTAATTCTGTGGTGGCCAGCAAGAGTGATCTCGGCGCGTTAGGCTGAGATACACTACGTACGCCTATGTTACGGTCGGTTAGCTTAGGACAGGATAGTATTGACTTTTATGCTATATACAGCTATTCGGTGGATTTCTGCGCTCTAATTTGCTCTTGTATACTCTGCTTGGCTATGGGGAGGCCAGCAGTATCGTCCTCGGCACGTATGTATGAGTCAGCTTGCTTTCGGTTATGTTACGCTTGGATGGGTTAGGTGAGGATTGCTTAGACTTTTGCGCTATACATTGCTCTTCGGCGGACTTCTGAGCTCTACATTGCTCTACTATACTCTGTTCAGCTCTGGGGATGCCAGTAGTTGCGGTCTCGGCACGTTAGGTTGAGCTACGCTACGTTTGGTTAGGTTAAGCTTGTTTGTGTTAGGTCTGAATACCTTTGACTTTCGTTGTATAAACTGTTGTTCGGTGAATTTCTGTGCCATACTGTGCTCTGATATGTACTGCTTAGCTATGGGTACGCAAGCAATGCACGCCTCGTCTCGTTAGGTATAGTTGCTCTACGTTTGACTAGGATACGTTAGGTCATGTTAGGATAGGATGTCTTCGACTTCTGTGCTGTACAGGGCTATTAGGTGGCCTTCAGCGCTCTGCTGTGGTCTAGTTTATTCTGCTTTTCTCTGGGGAGACCAGCGATCTATGTCCCGGCGCGTTTGCCTAAGTTAGGATGCGTTCGGTTGTATTACGTTTGTATATGTTAGGAGAGGATAGCATTGACTTTAGTGCTGTACACAGCTATTCCGTGGATTGCTGACCTCCTCATCGCTCTACTGTACCCTGTTCGACTCTCGGGATGCGTGCAATAACTGTCGTGGCACTTTAGTTTTAGTTGGCTTACGCTTGGTTGCGTCAGGTTTGCTTATGGTGGGTCAGGCTAGCTTTGACTTTCGTGCTATACACAGCTTCTCGGTCAATTCCTGCCGTCTACTGTGCTTTACTCTAACCTGCTAGACGCTGGGGAGGCCAGCAGTAGTGGTCGCGGCACGTTACATTTAGTTACGCTACGTTCAGTTAGGTTAGGTTAGGAGAGGTTAGGTTTGGTTATCTTTGACTTTTGCGCTACACACTGCAATACGGTGGATATCTACACTCTATTGTGCCGTAGTGCTCTGCGTTACTCTGGGGAGGTCAAGAATGGCGGTCTCGGCACGTTAGGTGGTGTTATGCTATGTTCTGCCTGGTTACGCTAGATTGGGTTAGGTTTGGTTAGCACTGTCTCTCGTGGCATACAGAGTAATTCGGTGGAATTCTGAGCTCTACTGTAGTCTACTATACTCTGCTCGAATCTGTGGAGAGCAGAAATAGTGGTCGCTGCACGATAGGTTGAGCTATATTTCGTTCGGTTAGTTTAAGTTACGTTGCTTTTGGCTAGGATGGCTTCGACTTTCGTGTCATACAATGCTCTTCGGTGTTTCTCTGCGTTCTGCTGTGAACTAGTGTGCTCTGCTTCGCTCTGGGGAGGCCAGCAATTGCGGTCTCGGCTCGTTAGGTATAGATATTCTACGTTTCATTAGGTTAGGCTAGGTCAGTCTAGGTTAGGATATCTTTGACTTTTGCCCCATGCACCGCTATATGGTGGCCTTCTGCGCTCTGCTGTGCTGTAGTATATTCTGTCTGGCTCCGGGAAGGCCAGCAATAGCGGCTTCGGTACGTCAGTTTATGTTAGGTTGCGTTTGCTTATACTACTTTTGTATATGCTAGGAGACGATAGCTTGGACTATTGTGCTTCACACTGCTATTCGTTCGATTTCTACGCTCTACGTTGTTCTACTATACTCTGCTCGACTCTGGGGAGCCCAGTAATAGTGGTCTGGGGCCGTTATGTTTTGTCAGGCTACACTTGGCTACGTTACGTTCTTCTGGGTTAGGATAGGGTAGATATGACTTTCGTGGTACACACTGATATTCGGTGGATTCCTACGATCTACGGTGCTCTACTGCGCCATTCCAGACTCTGGGGAGGCGTGCAATGGTGTTCGTGGCACGTTATTTTGTGTTAGGTTAAGTTTTGTTAGGCAAGTTTCGGTTAATCTTGGTCAGGATAGCTATGACTTTCGTGCTATACACTATTATACGGTGGATTTCTGAGATCTGCTATGCCCTACTGCATTCTCCTTTGCTCTGGGAGGCCAGGAGCAGTGGTCACGGTACGTTAGGTAGGGTTAGGGTACGTTTGGCGAGGTTATGTTTGTTTTGGTTGGGTTTGCATTACTTTGGCTTTCGTGGTATACACTGCCATACGTTGGATTTCTACACTCTGCCGTGCTCCGGTATGTACAGCTTGGCACTGGGGTGGTCAGCAATAGTGGCAAAGGCACTTCAGGTTGGTTTATGTTGCGCTTGGTTATGTTACGTTTGGCTAGGTTAACTTTTACTATTGCGCTATGCACTGCTCTTCGGTGGATTTCTGCGCCCTACATTGCTCTGCTATACTCGGCCCGACTACGGTGTGGCGAGCAATAGTGGCCGTGGCACGTTACTTTGCGTTATGTTACGTTTGGTTAGGTTATGTTAGGCCACGTTTGGCTAGGATAGCTAAGACTTTCGTGCCGTACACTGTTATTCGACGGATTCCTATGATCTACTGTGCTCTACCACGTTCTGCTTCGCTATGCGGATGCCAGGAGCAGTGGTCGCTGCAGGTTATTTTATGTTATGCTGGGCTCGGTTTCGTTAGGTTAGGGCAGGTTATGCTTGGATATCTGAGTCTTGTCTGCTATTCACGGCAACGTGGTGGATTTCTGCGCTATACTGTTCTCTCGTACAATCCACTTGTCTCTGTGGAGGCGGGCAATGTTGGTATCGTCAAGTTGGGGTCAGTTCGGATACGTTTGGACCTGCCACGTTTGGCTAGGTTAGGATATGCTACATTGACTTTTGTGCTCTACACTGCCATTCGGTGGATTTCTGTGACCTACTTTGCTCTACTACATTCTGCTTGGCTATGCGGAGTCCAAGAGCAGTGGTCGCTGTACGTCATGTTGTGTTATGCTGCGTTTGGTTTGGTTAGTTTGGATAAGGTTCGGTCGGGATATCTTCGGCTTTTGTGCTCTTAACTGCAGCAGAATTAACTGCGGCAGAATTCTGCGCGATTCTGTGCTCTAGCATATTATATTTGGCTCTGGGTGGCCAGCACTAGTGGCCTGGTCGCGTTAGGCATATATATGCTACGTTTGCGTACAACTTTGGTTATGATAGGACAGAGTAGCTCAGACTGATGTGCCGTTCAATGCTTCTCGTAGGATTTCTGCGCCCTACTGCGCTCTAATATGATCTGCTTGTCTCTGGCGTGGCCAGTAATAGTCGTCTCGGCATGTTAGGTTTAGTTATGTTACGTTCGGATAGTTTAGGTTTGGTTAACTTCGGTAGGGATAGCTTTGACTTTCGCGCTACAAACTGTTGTTAGGTGGACTTCTGCGCTCGTCAGTGCTCTACAACATTCTGCTTGTCCCAGGGGAGGCCACCAATAGTGATCTCGGCACGTTAAGTTGTGTTACGCAGCATTTGGTTAGGTTGGTGAGCTTTGGATACGATACTTCAGGCTGCTGTGCTGCACACTGCTATCCTCCGATTTCTGCGTTCTACTGCGTTCCAATATTTTCTGCTTGGCTCCGCGGTGGCCAGTAAAAGTTGTCTCGGATCGATAGATTGAGATAGCTACGCTTCGTTAGGGTAGATAAGGGAGGTTTGGTTAGGATATCTTTCACTTTCGTGCTGTACTCCATTATTCGCTGGATTTCTGTGATCTACAGTGCTCTACCATATTCTTTTCTGCTCGGTGATGCCGGCAGCAGTGGTCGCGTCACGTTATGCTGAAATACGCTACGTCTGTTTTGATTAGTCTCGACCAGGCTTGGTTAGGATAATTTCGACTTTTGCGATGTTCACCGCTGTTCGGTGGATTTCTGCACTCTACATTGCTCCACAGTAATCTAGTCCACTCTGGGGAAGCGAGCAGTAGTTGTTGGGGCAGGATAGGTTGAGTTATATTACGTTTGGTTTGGTTAAGCTGCGACATGTTCGGTAAGGATATCACTGTCTTTCGTGCTATACTACTATTATTCGGTAGATATCTGTAATCCACTGTGCTCTAGTACAATCTGCTTGTCTATGGGGATGCCAGTAAAAGTGGTCGCGGCACGTTTTATTGAGATACACTACGTTTGGGTAAGTTAGTTTTGGTCAGGTCATGTCAGGGTATGCGCGCGTATTCCGCTATATAAAACAATGCGGCGCGTTTCTGCGCCCTAGGGTGCCCTGTTATATTCTGCTTGGCTCTGTGGACGCCATCAATACCTTTCTCGGCTTGATAGGTTGAGCCATGCTACGTTTGCTTATGCCACGCTTGGCCAGGCTAGGAAAGAATAGATTACATTTTTGTGACATGCACCCCTATCCGGTGGATTCTTGACATCTACGGTGCTCTAATGTGTCCAACTTGGCTCTGGGGTGGCCAGTAACGGTGGTCTCGGCGCGACAGGATGAGATGTGTTTCGTACCGTTTGGTAAGGTTAGGATGGCATGGGTTGGATTTCTTCGACGATTAGGCTGCACACTGCGATTCTGTGGATTTCTGCGCTCCACTGTCCCCTAAAATGATCCTCTCGTCTCTGTGGAGACGAGCATTAGCGGACGTGGCGCGTTAGTTTGTGCTATGTTATGATTGGTTAGGTTATGTTCGGCAATGTTTGGCTAGGATGGCTCCGATTTTCGTGCTATAAAGTGCTATTCGGTGGATTTCTGTGATCTACTGAGCTCGACAACATTCTGCATGCCTCTGAGGTGGACAGGAGCAGTGGTCGCGGCACGTTACGTTGAGCAATGCTACGTTTGATAAAGTTAGGTTATGTCTGGTTAGGTTAGGATATCTACGGCCTTTGTGCTATTCACTGCAATGCGGTGGGTTCATGCCCTCTACTGTGCTGTAGCACATTCTGCTTGTCTCTGTGGAGGCCAGAAGTAGTGGTCTCGTTGTGTCCGGCTTATTTAGGTAACATTTGTATGTGTTACGATTGGCAAGCTTAGGATACGTTACTTTGACTTCTGTGCTATGCACTGCTTTTGACTCCGGGGATACGAGCAATAGCGTTCGCGGCACGTCGGGTTGTGTTAGGTTTCGTTTGGTTAGGCTAGGTTACTTTATGTTTGGTTAGGATAGTATTGCCTCTCGTGATATGCACTGATAATCGGTGGATTCCTGTGATCCGGTGTTCCCTACTATTTTCTGCTTGGCTATGTGGACGCTACGAGCAGCGTTCGTGGCACCTTATGCGCAGTTAAGCTACGTTTGGTTGTGCTAAGATCGGTCAGGTTACGCTAGGACATCTACGGCTTTTGTTCTGTTCACTGCAACACGGAGAATTTCTGCGCTCTGCTGTGCTCTAGTAAATTCTGCTTGGCTCTGGAGAGAAGAGAAACAGTGGTCTCGGCACATCAGGTTGAGTTATGCCTCATTAGGTTATGTTATGCTTGGTGAGGTGAGGACAGGATATTTTAGACTTCTGTGTTACAAATTGCTATCATCTGATTTCTGCGCTCTACTGCGTTCTAATATTATCTGCTTGGCTCTGTGGTGGCCAGCAATAGTGGTCTCGGCACGATAGTTCGCGGTATGATACGTTTGGTTATGTTACCTTTTCTTTGGTTAGGTTCGGATAGCTTCGAGTATTCTGCTATACACTGCGATTCCCTGAATTCCTGCGCTCTCCTCTCCTCTAATATGCTCTGCTTGAATCTGTGAAGGCCAGAAATTCTGGCCGCGGCAGGTTAGGTTGAGTAATGTTATATATGGTTAGGTTCGGTCAGGTTGGGTTAGGTTAGGAGAGCTTTGACTATTTTGCTCAGCACAACTATCCTATAGACATCCGGAATCTACTGCGATCTTTCGTGCTATGCTCGTATCTGGGAACGCCAGAAATAGTGGTAGCGGCATGTTAGGTTGTGCTATGTTACGAGCGGTTAAGTAAGGTTAGGTTAGGTTTGGTCGGTTTATCCTTGGCCTTTGTGCTGCACACTGCTAATCGGTGGATTCGTACGCTCTACATTGCTGTAGCATACTCTGCCCGACTCTGGGGTGGGCTGTAATAGTGGTCATGACGCGATAGGTTTTGTTATGCTACGTTTGTTAATATTACGATGGGTTAGGTTAAGGGATGGTAGCTTCGACTATTGTGCTATACTCTGCTATTCGGTAGATTCCTCCATTCTTCATTGCTCCATTATACTCCGACCGAATCTCGGCAGTCCAGCAGTAGCGGCCGTGGCACGATAGGTTTGGTCATTCTACGTTCGTTTAGGTTAGGTTAGGCCTGGTTTGGTTAAGATCACTTTGAATTGTGTGCCGTGCACTGCTACCCGGTGCGTTTCTGCGCCCTACTGTGCTCTAGTATACTCCGCTTTGCTCAGGGGAAGCCGGCAGTAGAGGTAGCGGCAAACTTGGTTGAATTTGGTTACGTTTGGCAATGTTACGATTGTTCTGGTTGGGACATCATTGCCATGACCTTTGCGCCATACACTGCTGTTCGGTGGATATCTCGGCTCTACTGTGCCCTAATATGCCACGCCTTGCACTGGGGAGTCCAGAAACAATGGCTCCTGCACATGAGTTTGGGCTATCTTACGTTTGGTTAGGTTATGATCGCATGAGTTACGTTTGGGTAGCTTTGACCTTTCTGCTACACACTGCCGTTCTATTGACTTCTGCGCCCCACTCTCCTCTTACATGTGCTGCTTGGCGCTAGTTAGTCCGGCAGTAGTGCTCTAGGCACGTTAGGTTGTGTTAAGTAACGTTCGGTTGCGTTACGTTAGGTTAGGTTGGGTTAGGCTAACTTTGACTTTGTGCTATACGCTGCTATTCTGTGAATTCCTGCGATCTTCGTTGCTCCACTGTACTCTACTCGACTCTGGGGAGGCTAGCAGTGGCGGTCGTGGCACGATACGTTGTGTCAGGTCACGCTTGGTTAGGTTAGGTTAGGATAGGTTTTGTTAGGATGTCTGACTTTTAAGCTGTATACTGCTATTCTGCGCGTACCTGCGCTCTACGGAGCTCTAGTATATTCTGCTTGGCTACGCCGAGGCCAGCTGTAGTGGCCTCGGCACATTAGTATGTGTTACGTTGCGTATGGCAATGTTACCTTTGGTTAGGTTATGAGACGGTAGCTCCTACTCTTGTGCAATACACTGCTATTCGGTGGATGTTTGCGCACTGCATAGCTCCACTATACTCTACTCGTCCACGGGTGGCCAGCAATGGAGGTCGTGTCTCGATAGGATGAGTTACATTTCTCTTGGTCTTGTAAGGCTGGGTTAGATCTGGCAGGGATGCCTTTTGCTTTTGTGCTGTATACTGCTTTTCGATGGAATTCTGCGCTTTTCTGAGATCTAATATCCTCTGCTAGAGGATGTGGGGGCCAGAAGAATTGGCCGCGGGGCGTTAGGCTGCATTTGGTTGTGTATGGTCATGACAAGTTTTGTTATGTTAGGAGAGGGTAGCTTTGTCTTGTGTGCTATACACTGATAATCGGTGGATTCCTGCTCTTCAAGTTGCTCTACTATACCCTGCTCGACACTCGAGATGTCAGCAATGGTGGTGTAGGCGCGCTATGATGTGTCATTTTCGTCTGGCTTTGTTTTGTTTTGTATGGTTAGGATTGCGAAACAGCGACTTCTGCACTTTACACTGCCATTCGGAGGATTCATATGCTTTAAATAGCTCTGCTATAGTCTACTCTTCTCAGCGGAGGACAGTAATAGTTGTCTCGGCATGTTAGCTTGTATTTAGGCTACGTTTGTGTAGGTTACATTGGCATGGGCTTGGTGCTGATATCTTTGACTTTTCGGCTATTCACTGCCATCCTATTGACTATTGCGCTCCACTCTCCTCTAGTATGTTCTGCTTGGCGATGGGGAGGCCAGCAGTAGTGGTCTCGGCTCGTTAATTTGAGTTAGGCCTCCTTTGGGTAGGTTACGTTGGTTTGGGTCAGGTCTGGATAGCTTCGACTTTCGCCGTATACACTGCTATTCGAGGGTTTCCCTTTCCTACTGTGCTCTACAATTATCTGCTCGACCCTGCGTTGTCCAGAAAGACGTCCAGAAGGTCGTGGCTCGATACGTTGGGTTGAGCTACGTTTGGTCATGTTACGTTTGGGTAAGTTAGGATAGGGTAGCATTGACTTTTGTGCTAGACACTAAGCTACGGTGGATTTCTGCGCTCTACCTTGCACTACAATACTCTCCCTGTCTATGGGAGGCCGGCAATAGTGGTCTCGGCACGATAGATCGTGTTAGACAACGTCTGGTTTGGTTATGTCGTTCTGGGTTAGTCTAGGATCTCTTTGACTTGCGTGGTATACACTGATGTTCTGCGGATTTCCGCGCTGTACTGTTTTCTAGTATGATCCGCCTGGCCCTGTCGATGTCAGCAATAGTGGTCCCTGCACCAGAAGTTGAGATATATTACGTATGGTTATGTTACGTGTGGTTAGGTTAGGATAGGAAAATTTTGACTTTTGTGCTATACACGGCCATTCGGTGGATTCCAGCGCTCTACATAGTTCTAATATGCCCCGCTTGTCCCTGGGGATGCCAGCAACGCTAGTCTCGGAACATTATATTCAGTTCGGCTACGTTCGGATAGGTTGGGATAATATATCTACCACTCTTGTGCTATACACTGCAATGCGGTGGATTTCTGCGATCTACTGTGTTCTAGTATGCTCTGCTTGTCTCTGAGGAGGTCAACAATATTGGTCTCGGCACGTTAGGTTGGGTTAGATTACGTATGGTTACGTATGGTTACGTTGGGTTCTGTTAGGTTAGGATAACTTTGACTCTTGTGCCCAACACTGAAATTCAATGCACTTCTGTGCTCTACCGTGCTATATCATATTATGCTTGTCTCTGTGGACGCCAGCAATGGTGCTCGCGGCGCGATAAGTTGAGTTGTGTTATGTTTGGTTATGTCAGTTTGGGTTAATTGTGGTCAGGATACCTTTGACTTTTGTGCTATTCAATGCAATGTGGTCGATTTCTGCGATCTACTGTGATGTAGCATATTCTCCATGGATCTGCGGAGGCCAGCAACAGTGGAACCGGCGCTTTAGGTACAGTTAGATTACCTTTGGAGATGTTGCGTTTGGTTAGGTTAGGAAAGCCTGGACCTGACATCTGTGATATAAATTGATATTCGGTGAGTTTCTGCGCTCTACTGTTTTCTAGTGTTCTCTGCTTGTCTCTGGGTTGCCCGGCAATAATGGTCTCAACATGTTAGATCGTGTTAGGTTACGTTTGGTTTGTTTAGGTTAGTTTGTGTATGGTTACGATAGCTTCGACTTTTCCGCTATACAGTGCCATTATATGGGCATCTACGCTCTACCCTCCCCTAGGCCCTCTGGAAGGCAATAATTGTGGTCTCCGCAACTTAAGTTGCGATAGGATACGTTTCGTTAGGTTAGGTTGGATTAGGTTAGGGTGTTGGTTGCTTCGCCTTTTCCTTTATGCACTACGATTCTGTGGATTTCTGCGCTCTCCTCTCCACTAATATGCTCTGCTTTTCTCTGTGGAAGTCAGCTATACTGGTCGCCGCACGTTCGGTTTAGCTAGGATACGCTTGACTACATTACGTTTGGATATATTAGGAAAGGATAGCTTTGACTTTTGAGCTATACACTGCTGTTCTGTGGATTCCTGTGCTCTACATTGCTCTACTATACCCTGCTCTAATCCTGGGGGGGGGGGC